>NW_023486356.1:0-1337 GCF_013731165.1 Rhagoletis pomonella | reverse complement strand
AATATGGCGGACTTAAAAATTTTTATTTAGCGAATTTCAGTTTATTTGTTATATCCACCATATTCGACCCGTCATCTTAAATTTTTAAAATCTAACTGCAGATTCGTAATCAGCGACTTTTAATATAGTTAAAACCTTGGCATTATTAATTTTCTATGATCGTTTAAGATTAAATTCTTTCTGTGATCAATTTTTCCTGCACCCCTAAACACAAATACACCCCCTGCTTTAAGGGTGCACGCGATCAATTCGGCATAGGGCTCATTCGAAAGGGCACGGTTTAGCCTTTAATTTCTGATATATGCAAAATTTGTACCACGTCAGGGTTCAGCTCTATAATTTTTCGAAAATGGCCAAAAACGCTGTTTTTAGGGGTTTCAACCCCTTTTTTCTCGAAAACGTGACGTGATGGGACATTTTTGACCCCGGATTCGTGTTCAGCACGAAAAATCCGTTCAGAAACACCAGGTCCCGTCTTATTCGCAGAAAAAAAGTTGAAATTTGTAGACCAGTGTTATTTATCTCGAAAGCCCTTTTTCGATATGCCCACATTAGTGCACCTTATAAAAGGAGGGACATGTTGAATGGTTTGTAGAGCGTGATTTTTTCGTCAAGGTTTTGACGAATTATTAGCGAAATATCCCTTTTTATAGATTGGATAAAGTACACAAAGGTTCCGATCATACCGCTGCAGCGTGTTGGGAAGTACCACTTTTATCGAACTCTCATTTTTGGGTAGATATCTAATTGGTGGAAAAACTCATTCCTACACTTTCTTTTTAAATCTCAAAAAGACAAATATGAAAATAGTAGTGTTAATAATGAAAATGTTTACAAATATTTTCTGCAAATGCCGAAAATTCGAAGAAAAGTTATACGCCTGAAAATCATGCACATCTATGCACATCATCTGAATAACACCTTTACACGGCGCACACTGGGGCTTCTTCATAGAGGGCGATGCTCAAAACTCATTTTTCGAAAGTTGGTATTTAAGATAAAAAATATATACCAGCAGAGACATAACAAAGTAGCAAATCTCGTGTATAAACATTGGGTTCCGAACTACTACCAATTGCCGCGTACAACAGCTCAAAGTTAACTTTTCAGTCAGAAAATTTTTATAAGGAAAAAATTTTAATAAACAATTTTTTTTTTTATAGTGAATTTTTAAATTCGTTTTTTTCCAAAATGCGCAAGGTTCTTTTTCCGAATCTTTTTTTGTTATAACCGCAAGTCTTTATATACATATACCACATATGTATATGTCTGTAGTATGTATGTATACTAAAGCTCAATAGAGTGCTGAAAGTCTGAAACGTTTGGTATGGAGTTCA
>NW_023486355.1:0-1337 GCF_013731165.1 Rhagoletis pomonella | reverse complement strand
AAAAACGTTATATGAACAGATTAAAGGAATTGTAATTTTTAATTTTTTTTAATTTGTTTGAGCAAAATCGGACTAGTGGTTCTCGAGTTATGTCAAAAAAAGACCACCAAAGGTGACCATTTCCCCTATATGATAGTTATATATATATCTCGATTCCTAGACGTGACCCAGCGAAACGCCGGGAAACGTATAACTTTTTTTTGACCGATATAACATTTCCCGTTGGTTTCATCCCATCCCGATTTTGACTGTCCCATAGTGTTATAATTGCCATTCGTACTGTCATCAGGTATGTATCTTGAAAATAGAAATCGTTGCATCTTTTAGGCGCATCAATATCACATAGTTACATCCCGAGCTAATAAAAGGAAGGTAAAAAGGGTGAGTACCGGTTCGTTAGGTCTTGAAATTAGACGCATGTTGTAGAGAAGCATATGCAGTTTTCGAGCATATAATTGGATCTTTTCGCGCGACTTGCAAATACATATATGTATGATGTATTGTGGAACGATTTTCCGTCATCCCTTGTCAAATTTGGTTTGGAGACAAACCGGTTTCGGCGTTGTGCCATCTTCATACCAATAATATACCAAAGACGGCTACTGAAAGTACATACTACTAAGGCTAACATCTGGTTCAACAAGCAATGTTTAGAATTGAATATTACACCGAAATTCGCGCAAATAAAACTAAAATCAAACACCGAAAATAAGCGGAGAATCTTAAAAAGAGCAGAAAACAGCTTTCTTCGCCACGAAATAAGAAACCTACACGGCAAGAGGGAGCGGACAAACTCGGAGCTATTGGCAATTCACCTAGAACTAGCGGGACTCCTACCAACCAGTACACTGATGCAGATATTAGATGAAATGGAGGAAAACATCAAGAAAGTCATGGGGCAGAAGTACAGAAACTTGAAGACCTCAGTAGAAAACAAAAGGGCGCAAAGAACCAAAAACAAGCAGAACCGCAATTCCATTCAAATTTTGTAAATTTAACAGCGGTCCCTATCAATGAGCAGGAGGCAGAAATACTGAGGAAAGGTCTTAAACACAACATCACAAACTATGATAAAAAGAAGGAAATGGAGCACACCATTGTGGACACAGAAATGGCTATAGCATTGATCCCAAAAGAAGAGCAGGATCACACCAGGCACCTATGTAGGCATATAATCGAAAAAAATGCAAAATCCAATGACAAAAGAAAGCAGGGTAACGAAAACAAAACAATCAGGGTTCTTAAACAAAAACTAAAGGCGAACAACGTGATCACAACAAAAGCAGACAAAGGGAACACAACGGTATTAATCAATAAAAATGAATATATAGAAAAAA
>NW_023486354.1:0-1337 GCF_013731165.1 Rhagoletis pomonella | reverse complement strand
CGTAGTTAAGGATGATTAAGATTTTTCGTAGTCTAACACAGCAGGTACTCGATTTTGTGCATCCAAACTCTTTATTAATAGCTTTGCAGAATTTTGAGTATTAGATTTGCATACCTACTAGCACAATATTTAAAAGGTATGAAGAATATGGGATTTTACGGTAGTTAAGGATGATTAAGATTGTTTATTTTTTGTTCAAAAGAAAGCTTAGGTATTTTTCTTTAAGAGTTTTGAGGTCGCTTAGTGGGATGCGACTTGTTTATCTATTAAAATGAGCATTTAGTAACTCGAAACAGCGTTTTTTTTAAATTTTTAATATATGACCTAAGTTTTTCTGAAACCTGAAAATAAGACATATAAAAAATTAGATACAATTACCTTTCCAACGCTATATAACAATACCCACAATATGTACACCTTTGGAATAAAATAAAATTATGAATTTTTTTATTTATTTAGAATAGTTTTTAATATATAATTTAATAAATAGATACATAAAAAGTATGCAAGATAGTTAATTTTATAATAGCCAGCCTTCCATCCACCTTATTTTCCACCTTTCTTTGTGGCTTTTTTCGTCAATCCTTTCTTAGGGTTACTGGGTTCTGCTGTTGATTTCACTTCGGGTTTCGCTTTTGGACAGAAATCACATTGGGTAGAGGAAGAAAACTTCTTTAACTTGAGCCTTCCATCGCCAATCGGTATGAAAGCATGATATTGAGCGGTACCATCGATTGTTACTGCAGCATCGAATCTGCTCTTCAGTGATTTCGCAGTTTCCGCATGATCATCTTTGCTACTAAAAATTATTTCAGTTTCTTTACAGTACTTCTTTGCCCACCGGAATATAGCTTTCGCATCTAAGATACGGGCTTGATGAGAGCATTGGAGCCTATACTTCGCTGCATTTCTTTTAATATTTGCTCCTATACCATCACATGCTCCTTTACCATGAGCAGTAGGATGAAAATGCCACTCAGCTGGTGTATCGAAATCTGTTTCATGAGCCATAAGATTTGCGAAGCTACTTTTGTTTTTAAAATGCTGACGAGCTCCATCCGAAACGTAGTATACCTTCGCTACTGTGAATTCGGATTTTAGATAATTTAGTATTATCTTCTGGTACTCATAAACAGCAACGGCGTCATGCTTCAAATCGTCGGATATGATTGCCATACTTTTATGTTCCAGTTTTCCATCTTTCATGTATTAAATAACTATTGTAAATATAGTTGCTTGGTCGTTATTGAAATGGAATGCTTGTATGGCATCCTGGATAACATATTTATAGTTTTCTGCGAAATCGTATGAAATAACGAATTCACCTGCCTGCAAAT
>NW_023486353.1:0-1337 GCF_013731165.1 Rhagoletis pomonella | reverse complement strand
AACGTGAATGCCCTTAATATGTGCAAACGAAAAATTCAAAGAGAAAAAAAGTGAAGCAATCGCGAACAGGAATATCAAAAAAATATGTTAGGCAAAACAAACCACCGAAATAGGTATTCATATGTACTATGTATAAACATACGTATATATGTATAGGCATCAAATTGGTTTTTCCACTCACCTTAGTAGTCCCACGATGATGGTACCAACATACTGAGAGGACCCTGGAAACGGCTGGAAAGCAATATACATACATACATAGGCACAGCCAAAATGTATTCAACAAAGTGTGATTGATTTTGACATTGCTCTCATAAGAAACAGGCTATAATGTCAAACTGAAATGAATTCTTAACCCATTTGAATTTTTTTTTCAAATTTGAATTTGTTTAAAAAAAAGTTACACATAAATTTTTCAAGCAACAAATTTTCTTAATAAACATGAAATTGTTAAGAGATAAACCGCCGAGGAGAGCCAGTAAGTACATTTAAAGTTGGGTAATAAGTAAATACGTTAGACTTTTCTTAAATATTTAATGTAAGGAAACCAAGATGAAACGGAGCAAAACGTTTGAACGGTGCGCTGTATGCAATACAAGTCAGGACACGAAAATAGTGCGATGTTTTAAACCACCTAGTTGCGAATTAAGACGGCAGCGATGGGAAGAAAGCTGTGGTGTTGTACTACGTTATTCATCTCGCGTTTGTGAAAACGACTTCACAGAAAATGATTTCATTAGTTGTCCATCCGAATCAAGCACTTCCAAACGAGCTCGTTTATACCCAGGCGCAGTCCCAATGCCATACGAAACAACTGAAACAAGTGAGGATTTAGAACGCGATCAGGATACATTATTTGTTGACGTCCAAACTCAAACAGGCGACTCTTTAGAATGCACGTTGAGAACAGAAATATCTCTTCTTACCGAAATAATTAAAACCATGCAAGCAAGTATGGAAGAGCTTAATTTAAAACTGCTCGAAGCAAAGTCTTTAATGGAAAACTATTTCGCATGAAAAAAATTTTATTTCAAAATTGTTACAGTTAAGCTCACATATAAAATTGGAAACAAATGTAAAATCCTACTTTTATAAGTGTCGAATAATGTTTAGGATAAAAAATTGAAATATAACAAGTAAGAAAGTCTAAGTTCGGGCGGGGCCGAACATTAAATACCCGGCGCAAGTATTACATATATGCCTTTTTACCTTTCCGAAACCTTCCGCTAGATGGTAAGCCGGGGTGTATCAATTTTGAATAAATTAGCATCCTTAAATTTCGAGATATTGACGTTTCGAGCATTTCTAAAATTTACCGTTATATGAAAAGCCGTAAT
>NW_023486352.1:0-1337 GCF_013731165.1 Rhagoletis pomonella | reverse complement strand
ATTTTCGAATTTGTATTATTTTACACAGTTGAAAGTCACACCGCAAGTTTGAATATTTTCACAGGTTCAGAAAACAACGAAAATTCCAAAATTTTGAATTTGATAATATTATTCAATTTTTTGAGATTTCCATATATGTAATACTTCTATATTGGCTAACTTCTCAATGTGTAAGCATTCCGAAATCAAAGCGAAACAGTCTAGTACCGTTTTTGTCAATGGATTGTGTACTTGAGTGCCGTTTTTGTATATGTGTGTGTACATGTTTATTTATAAACGTATGTGTTCCTTTTCTTTCGTACGTGTTTATTGTTATATCCGTACTGTAGTGTTTTCGGACGGTACTAGCTCTTACTGCCAATATAGGAGTATTACATATATGGGGATTTCTTATTTTTAGGATAATTTCAAAAACTATCGAAATCCGGGAGATTTTAGAAATTTTGGTAAAATGAGAATATTTTGAAATGTACAGAATTATTGAGATTTTAGAAATTTTTATATTTTCCAAAATTTTGAGAATTTTATTTATCCTAAAATCCATCCTAAAATGTAAAAATGTGAAACATCACAAATTGTCGAAAAATTCTTATGTTCATGTACTTGTGTAAAAAATAGAAAATTCTTAGAATTCTAAAAGATATTAACATTTTTCAAAAATTCCAAAATTGTTCCACTTTTCTGAACTATTCCAAAATTTTGTATTGATATAACAAACATTGAGAATTTTAATTTTTTTGAAAA
The DNA here is from genome assembly GCF_013731165.1 of Rhagoletis pomonella. Taxonomy (NCBI): domain Eukaryota; kingdom Metazoa; phylum Arthropoda; class Insecta; order Diptera; family Tephritidae; genus Rhagoletis; species Rhagoletis pomonella. The sequence continues at coordinate 593 of NW_023486352.1, read as the reverse complement.
TTTTGAAAACATCAACGTCCAAAATTTTTTTGAATCTTCAAGAATTAAGAAAATTTTTTAAATTTTCAAAAACGACGAAATATGAAAATGTTTTCAACATTCGAAAACTTTTAATATCGTTTGATCAATTTTGTTTATTCGCCCCTGTTATAGACTGAGATGAAATACCTTAAAAGCCACTTTCGCGAAAGTTATTTAAGTGAAAAATGATTTTTTTCTGTCAGGTTCTATATTAAACCCAACGCAATACCCGGCGCGCGTTGCTACGCCAAAGAAAAACACATGTATTTGTCTACTTCCAGTGCATCATTTCCAGTGAAATAAATTTGCAGAAATTTTGCATCTTGTTGTGGCACTGCGAGCAATGAACCGATTTTGTGGTATATTTGGCCTTGAACTTTGAATGTTGGCATGTAACCGCCTTCAGATACAATTTTCGTTTCTCCAACGAAGTCATTTGAAAGCAAGAGTTGTACTTGCGTATGTTTTTCAAAAAGTGGTTTGAAATAGGAGTTGTGCCAGAAAGGTAACTAAGTAGTGGTTCAGGTGTCTCAATTAACGATGGCAAAACTATTTTACCATTTGAACTCACA
>NW_023486351.1:0-1338 GCF_013731165.1 Rhagoletis pomonella | reverse complement strand
GAAAATATCACATAATAGCGATTTTATGCATTACAGAGGGTCAATTCTCGTTCTGCGTTATCGTAAAGTGAAGTGAAAGTATAAAATTAACACCGAAATAAATGCAGTGTAAAGGTGTTATTTTTATCACTTCACGATAACGCAGAACGGGAATTGACCCTCTGGTCAATAAGCAATACCCTACGATTAGTAATCGTCACTTGTGCACCAGGTAATCGCTAGCCAAAGGACAAATCACGCGCCCCCTCTCGGCACGCTTAACCCGCTAGTAGGCCAATTTTTTTATGAGTTGAAAAATTCAGGGATGGGTGATTTTAGCACGAGAAATCCAAAACTGATGTCCATTTCAATCTGTGACAGTAACTTTTTCCTACAGGGGAGAAAAATCAAGACCGTCTGGAGACGAGCTCTCCGATATACTTTGACGTATTTTCAGCTTTCTCTTACACAATGTTGACCTACGATGCCGTCTACAGACGGTCAAAAATGCAAACTGGGTTTTTATATGTCGGCAAGCCGGTCTGTAGACGGTCTGTGTTCGAAAGCAAGTTTCTCCATTTCGGATAGTCACACAATTATAAAACTTATATCAAAATACTGTGGTTTTAACTACGAAACCCACTGAATGTTTTTGTATCAAACAAATTTTCAAAAGAAAAAATTTCTCAAAATCTTATTACTTATAAAGCGATTTTTAATCTTCGTTGCTTAACACACATTTTTTCAATTACTTCTTGTGTTGTAATCGGTACATCATTATGTATCGCTAACATCGTTAAACCATTCAGCCGCTCCTTAATTGTATACAAAGAAGGGACAAATAAGATAGCATATTCAACAATTGAGTAGTCCACTTGCAAAGTGCGCTATGTAAATTTTGTTTAGATTTTTAGTTGTTGGTGGATTTCATGTCCACTAACAACAGAGTGAAAAATTTTTCTATATTCTGAAAAAATAGCATGAAATATTAACTACTCTTGCAAAAGTCGCTATAATACTTATTTATACCCTTCCAAAAGTCTCCTCTCGTATGAACTTAGAAAACAGCAAGAACACATGGTAGTTTCGGTGCCTAGTGGAAGATGTCGCAAAAAAGAAGCAAACCAATCTTCCTAGAGGAGAGAACGCGAAAAGCTAAAAAAAGCTAGCTATATAAAAGTTACTGTTTCAAAACTTGCAATATTAAACTTTTAAATATATAATTTGCAAATCTACCATACTGCAATTTTATTTTTTAATGGTATTAATAATAATAATAGATTGGCGCTTACACATATGTTAGTGTTTGGCCGAGCTTCTCCTCCGATTTGTGTCGTGCGCCTTGATGTTGTCACACAA
>NW_023486350.1:0-1338 GCF_013731165.1 Rhagoletis pomonella | reverse complement strand
GTATATATGTACATATATATGAGATCATTTGGTTATTTACGTATAGCAGTTTCTTATTTTTTATAGTTTTTCGAGACTATTTAACAACATACCTTCGACCCAAGGTTCCTATTCCCATTGCTGTCTGTAAGTTCGTCAAATTCTTTTTGTGCGCTTGCCACTTTGTAAAATTATTTTTACACTAAGGAAATCAGAAATATATGCAGTTCATTCGGTAAATGCCAATCACAGCGATCCTTTTACAATTTGGTGTAATGAAGTGAGAGAAAATTTTGTGTTCAGAGTTAAAGCAGGCATTTTCCACGAATAATGCTTTGACAAAGAAAATCTTTAATAAATTTCCTTGATAGTCTAGTCCGATCTGATTATCTCTAGTGCCTATCAAGGAAATTTATTAAACATATACAAACCGATCGGAAATAACAAAAAAGAAAATCTTTGTTTGAGAAATTTTTAAGGGCTGTAAAATATATGTATTTTAATTTCAATATCAATATTTTAAACCAAACAAAAATCCCCATCAAATCCCCACATCCCCAAACGAAAAAATCTATCCCCAAATGGTTTCAGAAATCCCCAAAATGGGGCGAAATCCCCACATCTGGCAACTCTGGCTTCGTGAGGCGCACGATACTTTGAAATAACTCCATTCTGGATATTGCAGCAGTTTAAACTGTTCAGTCCAATTTGAATAACATGCCCGAAGACACCAACCATCTCTTTAAATTCCCACTTACATCAGCTCGTCTAACATTCCTCTCCCTACGGAATAAACGAGTCGGATTTGGCCTTTTCTGAGCCTGCCGTTAGAGGAGAATGGAGACAAAATGTAGTAGCTACACTGGTTTGGACAGGGTTTAGTAAACTGCTTCAACACAAACAAACGGTAAAAAATTTTTGTTTTTTGTTTCCCTAGTAGAAAATTGTCCAGTATTCATATATTAAATTAATAAAATCTTTTTAGTTCCGTTTTTAATAAAATGCTATAGAATGTTTAGATTAGGTGAAATCCCCGGTTTATTCCATTGTAAAAATCCGGGTTACGCGGTATTCGAAAAATCATGATTTCAAAAAAAAAACGCCTAAAAATTAAAACAAGACTCGGTCAATCACCCTAATACAGGCATATATTTACAATTGTATGTAAATTTGAAATACAAAAAGTAGCCATTTATTATTATGACATTTTAACACTTTTTTAAATTTTTTTATGAGGAATATGAAACGCATTCATTTTTCTTCATAAATTGTACAGTGGTGGAGAAATAAATAGGGGCACGACATTTTAACAAATTCTTTCTATTTTGCTTTTGTTTATTTAATATTTATTATTTTTTT
>NW_023486349.1:0-1338 GCF_013731165.1 Rhagoletis pomonella | reverse complement strand
GGGGGTTCCAGGGGGTGTGCCACTGGCATCGGTGGGTCGGGCCTCCAAAGTTAGTGGAGTCGGTCATACATTTGGACTCGATTGGAGCACTCTAAATGGGTCAAAGTGGGATTTTTCAAAATTTGCCCCTACCAAAAGTTCGACCCAAATTGGGGGACATCAGAATTCGTTTTAGAGGTATGGTTCCTTCGGCAAAGTTTCTTATTTTGATCCCTAGAATATGATTTTCACAGAGCAATGGGCGATTTTTTTGCCTCCCCAAAAATCGACCCGGCCTAATATGTATACATATACATATATGTATGTATGAACGAACTCATTGCGCATTTCAGCTCTGCCTCTACCAAGCAATATATGTATAAATGATGCAAACGTGCTTCGCGTAACTACCCTGCAAAAAATGGGACTAATCCGGGATGACTCCGGGAGCAATCGCAAAGGAGCATGCGACTAATACCACTTTTGATCTCTTTATATGGAATGAACTGATCGCTTTTGTTCGGGCATGTCCTATGAGGAGACTAATTGTTCGCATTTATACCCGAAAGGGTATAAAAAGCGACTAGTCACTTTTAAAAAATAAAAATAAAAATTTGCGCCAGCTGAGATTCGAACCGGGTTGCTCAGTTTTGTTAGGCGAATACTCTCTCTGTGTGCCAACGCCGGACATGAAATTTCATTGACTAAGAGCGTACATATCATTAAATCGTTAATAGTACCCGTTAGAGATGAGTTGGGGACTAATTGATCTCCAATTATACCCATAAGGGATGAGTCGAGACTAATCGACCTCCATTAGCACCCGTATGAGACTAGTTGCGACTAATTAATGCCCAATTGTACCCGATTGAGAGTAATCTCAGAATACTCTCTTTAGAGATTAGTCCCACAATTTTTTGCAGGGTATAGTCATATGTATATACATATACATCCCTTCGTACATATGTACATATGTTTGTATGGATAAATTTATGATGAAGCAAATGGGCTTGGTTGATGTACTGATGGGCATATGTGTGTACTTATGGACAGCATTTCATGTATGTACATATGTTTGAATGGTTGTATATATATTTGTATGTATGTACATATGTTTGTGTATGTACATATCGAGCCCTAACCGCAAAATTAACGTAAGGGACATATTTTTCGAAATTAGTTTTTTGATGTGGAATTGTTCTTAAACCCATAACTGGTAAACTGTTAAAAATTTGTATCGTCAATCGTCATAGTCACAGAGATATAAGACTTTCAATTTTATCGTAAGCGACATCTGCTGTTTTGAGTTACCGCAAAAATAACGTAAGCGACATGGAAGTTAGTAGTGACCTGTAAATA
>NW_023486348.1:0-1338 GCF_013731165.1 Rhagoletis pomonella | reverse complement strand
TTGCAAAATAGCATAGCAAGATAATAGCGACCCTGTGCTAGTTGTTTGGTTGTTGGAATTGCTACATATTTCTCTCATTCCTCTCATCTCGCTCACTTAATTTTTTTTTTGCTGTCTCTTGTTATTGTATTTGATACATAATTTCGCTGCTTGCTCCCCATGCATGCTACCACTTTGCAATGGGGTGTTCTCGTACTCTTCGAAATTTGGAATAGTATTTTTGCATTTCGTGCAATCCGTGCATCGTGCAAAACTTCGAGAATACCCCTAATATATTCTGAGGTTTCTTTCACCAGCCGACAAACCCTACAGTCCGTCTCTACAGAGAGACCCATTTAATTAAAACCGTACGTTAACTTGCAGTGTGCTGTCAGGTAGTTATGCATATCTTTGATTGTCTTATTCCCTTTGACTTCCGCCAGTAGGCAGCAATTTGAGATTATTCCCAGCTAGCTCCTAAGTAGGTATGCAGTGTATCCTTTAGATGTACCACAGAAAGGCTAGGGACCATGCAAACGCATTTGAGCTTCACGATTTGCGAGACAGTCAGACCTTTCGTTGCCTTCAAACCCTTCATGCGTGACGCTATTGTGGGCTCGCAGGTGGTTCAAGAGTTTACTAGCCTTGATGCCGTTTTTAAAGACAAAGGCCATTTACGCTGCCTGAATGTCCGACATAATATTTATTCTGGCCTCATTTGCTTTCTACGATGACATTCGCGAACAAAGACTTCGATTGGGAAGACTTCCGCCTGAAATATGGTTGAGTACGAGCCCATTGGCAGACTTTTCTGGAATCTTGGTCCAATTACGCCATAAATTATATCGCTACCTAAAGGTAAAAAGGTGCCAAGTCCATTTTTTTTCAAAGTTTAGTTTTTGATGCAGAATGACAGGTAATACGAAACTACATCGATTTTTCGTCTCTCCTGAAAAATTTCTAAAAATGGACTTGGCCCCTTTTTTATCCTTAGGTCGCGATATATGGATGTTCGTATTGCATATTGGCAATAATAAGGTATACGTTTGTACTTAGGAATCAGGTATATTTACATGTTTGCGGCCGCCATTATACGAACGGCCCGGTGAAACATTTGTGTAAAAAAGGTTGCTAAAATATTTGGAGAAACGTACATATTTTCTATTTTTAGCAAATAAATATTACTCATTGTCCCGAAACCTACCAAAATCCAATCAAGCCTACCAACCTACCAAATGGAAAAAACCTACCAGTTTTGGTAGGAAAAGCCCATGTTTGGCAACACTGCTCGTGACTGAGCTTAGTAGCAGCGCTTTCTTACAAACACATGCGCGCGCGCACGTACACGGCTATTGCTTC
>NW_023486347.1:0-1338 GCF_013731165.1 Rhagoletis pomonella | reverse complement strand
ATTGGGGACGCTAAATTCAAAAATGCAATTTATTTTTGGATAACTTTTATACTTTCACTGTAAATGCAGTTTGAAGTTGAAAATTTGGGTTCTTGTGGCATTTACATAGGCATGTATGTACATATAGTTCGTTCTATGAGCAATAAAGTTTATTTTTTTTTGAAATGGGTTGCCACCTGTTACTAATTTTATTAAAATTATTTATAAATTAAATGAACTACATAGATATTAGAATATGGGTATCAATTGAAATGGTTTTGGTTTGGTTACTTTTAAACGACACGTAGAAGGGTTGCCATATGTTTAAAAAATCAAATTCACTTTAATTAAGAGAACAAGGTAACTGAAATCTGACTAAAGGAAAAATTGGACATATTAAGCAAGAAATAGAAATAGGTGAGAAGTAAAAACGGGATATCTTCGGAGCCTTCTGCAATTTTTTTAAGACTTTTCGGGACTTTTCAATGCCTTCGGTATTATTTTAGGACTTTTCCAGTACTTTACGAGGACTATCAAGTCCACCAGAATAGTAAAATCTAACTTTGCATTTACTGAACTTTTTGGAATTTTCGTTCACGAACTCTTTTCAGTTTTTTTCGGATTTATTTGTTTTTTTTTAATTCTTCGAGGCTTTTCTGGATTTTTGTTGATTTGCTGAATTCGGATTTACGGGACCTCAAAAAATAAAAAGGAAAGTTAATTGAAATAGTGCTAGTCAAAGTTTAATTAAAACTATACGAACCTATCTATGTATGAGTGCGGTAATTAATTATTGCAATATATTTGAATTTAAGCAAAATGCCACACTCACAGCGTACACGTTTTTTTTTTTTTTCATTTTACAAGAGGAATCTCCGCTCAGCCACCCTAGTACTGGTGAGAGTCAATAAAAACATACACATTTTTTCTTTCTGACTAAAGTATTATTAATAAAACTTTATTGATGTAATTAATTTATTTTTTATTTTTTATACAGAAACAGGGAAGTGTTGTCTGTCACTTGCATTTGCACCACTTTCAATCAATAAGTGAGTTATGTCTGTAGTTATAGGTAGAATATATAATCTATGTTTTATATTAGTATAACTTGTAAATTTTATAAGTTTTCTGTCAAGGTTAACAATTAAAAAAACACCTCACAGTGACTAAATAAGTGAAATAATACAAGAAATTATATGCACTTTTTGTATTAGTTTAGAAAAAGAAATATTTGTTAATAAAGAAAAATGGGGAGTGATGTTTTAATTTACAAACACGTCAGGGACCAAAGAGTGAATTTCAGTTATATTTTAATCTCAGTATATGAATAATATAATATTTATGTAAATATTGTTGCTG
>NW_023486346.1:0-1338 GCF_013731165.1 Rhagoletis pomonella | reverse complement strand
CTATCGACTAGGTGTATGGTGTCAAGTTAGCACTACATACCATTTTTTGGTAAAAAACGAGAGCTACAAATTTTTTCTTTCCACAACAAATTTTAAAGTTAAAAGCTACAATAAATGGCATTAACATATTGGATATCTCAATTCTATCGACTAGGTGTATGGTGTCAAGTTAGCACTACATACCATTTTTACTTAAAAAACGAGAGCTGCAAATTTCTTCTTTCCACAACAAATTTACAACAAAAACACTACAATTAAGGCCGTAGTTAACTTTTCCAATTTCGAAAAGTGTAGTGCTAACTTGACACACGTATTAAATACAGAATTTCGCGAAAGTGTACACTTAAAACATCACAAATGTATAAAAACCAATAAATGCGTGTTAAATTAAGTTCATTTATTTCATTTATTTGCATCAAATTCGTCAAAACATAGTGCGAAAAGTGCAAGTGTTTTTTACAAATAACTGTTTAATGAATTAAAAATGTGAATTTTCGGTTTTGGATTATTGTTGTGCGCTTAAAACGCGTCGTTTGATACCCCCCTTGAATTTTTTCATCAATTTGGCCTCCTTTCGCTAAAGTGCACTTTTACCAAAATGTGTTGCCATACTGTACAAAACAATACAATAGAAAGGAGAATTCTACTGCCTGAGGGTTATAATCCCTTAGTGCGGCCGAAGCCCGCCTACGCAGAAAGGTGTTCTCTGCAAAAAGTGTTCAGCCCCTCCTCGTGTCGAAGCGAAACAAATTGTTTTAAAATATCAATAAAGTAACGAGTGTAAAACCAAAAATATGTATGTAAGTTGAAGTGTGAATAGAAAAACAATTTTTTATTAAACAAGTAATTTTTAGCAAAAAAAACCCGACTTAAAAAAAAATATATATATATCTATATATATATGATCGGATCTAAACCAAATTAGTATGGGACCACCTCTGAGACACTACCTTTCCGTTGCAATTTTTTATTACAAATTTTCGCCTGCGGCACTTTTCCCATAAAAATCAATACTTCGATAGAGAATGAAAATTTTTAATAAAAATTCGCGCGATATTTTATTAAAAATTTTCGGCTGCGGCGCTTTTTCCATAAAAATCAATAGTTCGATAAATAATGAAAATTTTTAATAAAAAATAGCGCGATTTTTTATTAAAAATTTTCGCCTGCGGCGCTTTTTTCATAAAAATCAATACTTCGATAAATATTGAAAATTTTTAATAAAAAATCGCACTTTTTGCACTCCATGACGCTTACTTTTAATTACAGCTAAAATAACTGTAAACCATAAAAGTAGCGCTGCCATGGTATAGCGAAATTTGCTATTATATTTTGGTT
>NW_023486345.1:1005-1338 GCF_013731165.1 Rhagoletis pomonella | reverse complement strand
TGCGCACACCCAGATAATTAGCAGAATATTCTATGAATTCCGTGATAGATACTGTGTGAAAATATTGCGTTTGGATTATCTGGGAGCATATTATCCACAGGAGAAGCTCGGCCAAACACTAACATAAAGTATCGGTCATATCTATAGCACGCCATTTCAAAGTGATATTGTGTGCCACTTATGTTTATTTATTAATTTTTAGGAATTTTCAATTAAAATATAGTTCATTCTCAGACAAACCCGATACAAACCCAAACTTAATAATTTGTAGAAAACTACCATAAAGTGTAACAAATTTTCACATAAATTTCAAACTTTTTTCTCGGAAGTGTT
>NW_023486345.1:433-905 GCF_013731165.1 Rhagoletis pomonella | reverse complement strand
TACTGTTTGAACCTCTAAAACTACTGTACAAGAAGAAGAATGACACCCTTGTACCCTTGTAAACGCAGCTTTAGCCCCTTAGTTAGTCCCAGAATACAGTGATACGAGGAGAAATGAAATGTTTTTTATAAAGATAAGAAATGCACATCTACTACGAAAACTTGATTTTTACTCCCATTTTCAATCCGAACCCAGAAAAGAGCGCACGATGAAAGTCAGCTAGTGATCAGTATTGCCAAGTTTTTTATTTAAAAAAGCACCAAAACACTTAAAATAGCGCAATTTTCCCAAAAAAAACACCAAGTTTGTGTTGGTGTGTTTAATGGTATTTTTGCATATAAAGCTGTATGTTCAAATATTTTAAGTAATCACGCAAGGTCACTTGTAAATATTTCCAACTATGCGCAGTTAAATAATCTAATTAACAAAATGTTTTTTTATTCGTAAAACAATTTGCAAAACTTTACTTGGT
>NW_023486345.1:0-333 GCF_013731165.1 Rhagoletis pomonella | reverse complement strand
TGCGCACACCCAGATAATTAGCAGAATATTCTATGAATTCCGTGATAGATACTGTGTGAAAATATTGCGTTTGGATTATCTGGGAGCATATTATCCACAGGAGAAGCTCGGCCAAACACTAACATAAAGTATCGGTCATATCTATAGCACGCCATTTCAAAGTGATATTGTGTGCCACTTATGTTTATTTATTAATTTTTAGGAATTTTCAATTAAAATATAGTTCATTCTCAGACAAACCCGATACAAACCCAAACTTAATAATTTGTAGAAAACTACCATAAAGTGTAACAAATTTTCACATAAATTTCAAACTTTTTTCTCGGAAGTGTT
>NW_023486344.1:0-1338 GCF_013731165.1 Rhagoletis pomonella | reverse complement strand
CATTCTTACCCTCGGTCGGCACCGTTTTTGGGCGGAGTGCCCTAATGGAGACTTTTCCCCTTTGCGGTGGCGCTCCACCGACAAACAACTATTTCGCTCAACTTGAGCTCATTCTACTATTTATTTGGGTATGTACATACATATGTACACTTGAGTGTCGGCAGACTTCACTCCTATCGGCTGGAGTGAAAGGAAATCGGTAAATAGAACAAAGGGGAAACAAATGTTTATTTTGTTGCGGCCAGTACGCGACAGTTTATATGTTGTAGGTGTAATTGTTAAAGCTTGTTTAATATTAATAAATTTTGTACGAAGTTTGAGATGTGGTGCTGGTTATATAATGTGCTCAACTTTTAAAAAAAAATTATAAACAATTAATAGACAAAAATAGTGGTAAGCAGTGCGCGCTTCCACTCCGCAAGGCCTGGGTTCAAGCCCTGGTCAAAGCAACATCATAAAAAAATATAGAAAAAAGGTTTTTTCTTAACAGCGGTCGTCCCTCGGCAGGCAATGGCAAACCTCCGAGTGTATTTCTGCCATGAAAAACAGCTTCTCATAAAACTACAATCGCCGTTCGGAGTCGGCGTAAAACTGTAGGTCCCTCCGCTTTGTGTGACAACTTCAAGGCGCACGCCACAAATCGGAGGAGAAGCTCGGCCAAACACTAACATATGTGTAAGCGCCAATCTATTATTATTATTATTAATAGACAAAAGAAAAATAGCCAAAACTGTTCAAAATGTCACTTAACTTAATCAGCCGACCGCAAGGGTATACCTTTGAAGTTTGCAGAAAAAAATTATATTTATTGCTATTTTATACATATTACATCGGCTGAAATAAAAAAGGTACATACAAATAAGACGATGCTTCCTCAAAAGATGAACAATTTCTATGCCAGTATTTGAGCCTTGTTGCACTTATTGCCACAGTCTTACCCACTGCAACAGTTATTATGGCAACATTGTTAATTCGTAATATTATTATTTAAGATTTGAATTGTTGTTGCTGCAGAGGCAGATATTAATCTAGTAACGAGAACGATCAGATCCAAATAATGTGAGAAACAGACTTCTTTAACAATAGATTAATGACTTCAACGATCACTCAACAGATTTTAATCTACATTTGTGGGTATTGCGGACTCTTGTTAGAAATTCTAATATTTCGGTACCGAGTATCGAAGCAATTGGATATTTTTAAGTCGCTACCGAGTATCGATCAATACTTAAAAGTACCGACTCAGCTATTATTCGCGTGCGCTGGGTTTGGGTCCCGCCACGTTAAAACCCCGCCAAATGAAAAAGAACAAACAGCCTCGGATGAGACCCTTTTTTT
>NW_023486343.1:0-1338 GCF_013731165.1 Rhagoletis pomonella | reverse complement strand
GTGTAAACCGAATGTGCACAGATTTGACTTAAAAAACAGTTTTACAAGGCACGCATATGTACACTAGGATGGTCCAAAAACAGTAAAGTCGGAATTGTAATGCTCTCACCCCCTAGGATTGTTCTATATCGAAAAAAGTATACCCCTATTTTTATACCTTTCATGAGCATAACTTTGGTCCATTGTTTGTAAGTACCACAATTAGAAGAGAAACCACTATAACATATAGCTCCCATACAACTGATTGTTCAGATATGAGATTTTTCGCTGTAACTCCTCCAGTTAAGCAGTTAGGAACATGAAATTTTGCAATACTTCCGCCCATTATCAACAGAATACTTACAGTGAAAATTACAAAGATCGGTCACTATAATCTATAGCTCCCATACAACTGATTGTTCAGATATGAGATTTTTTGTTATAACTTCTCCATTTATGCAGCTAGGAATATGAAATTTCGCACTGTTTTCACTCATTATGAAAAGAATACTTACAGTGAAAAGGGCGAAGATCGGGTCATTATAACATATATCTCCCATACAACTGATTTTCAGTTATGAGAATATCGCAAAATCTGGTATCTGAACAATCAGTGGTATAGGAGATAAAGCATATCTTATATATAAAAATAAGTGCACGTTTTTGGTTTGACCTCATAACTTGAGAACGGCTTCACCGAATTCAACCAAATTTATGTGGCATATTCGATCTATCATGCGGATGGTTTATGCGAAGTTTTCCCGAATTCGGCAAAGGGGGCGTGGCACAAGCCATACTAACTAAAATATTAAAACAAGGGAACGTTTTTGGTGTGATCATATAACTTGAGAACGGCTTCACCGAATTCAACTAAATTTTTACGGCATATTCGGGCTATCATGCAGATGGTTTATGTGAAGTTTGCTTGAATTCGGAAAAGGGGGCGTGGCGCCTCTATTTTATATATAAAAATTAGTGAGTTAGCTCATAACTTGAGAACGGCTGCACCGAATTCAATCAAATTTATGTAGCGTATTCGGGCCATCATGCAGTTAATTTATGTGGAGTTTGCCCAAATTTGGAAAAGGGGGCGTGGTATCGGACCAAAGTTGTAATACCATTTCATGCTCATGAAAGGTATAAAAATAGGGGTATACTTTTTTCGATATAGAACAATCCTAGGGGGTGAGAGCATTACAATTCCGACTTAACTGTTTTTGGACCATCCTAGTGTACATATGCATGCCTTGTTTTTTAAGTCAAATCTGTGCACATTCGGTTTACACATTAAAAAACTAAGAATAACTGCTAGTTTTGATCGAAAAAATTAAAATCATAGTATAACGATTAAAAATGGTC
>NW_023486342.1:748-1338 GCF_013731165.1 Rhagoletis pomonella | reverse complement strand
TTCAGAAAAATGTGAAAAGCTGTCAGTTGGGCGATTTTTGGATTGCAAAAAAGGTCGTACGACCGCTGTATTTTTGTCCAAAAAGCTTCAAGCGCGAATTTCTTATAACGGTTTTGGACAATTTTTTACAGAAAATGGTGGATCTATACAGCATACCTGAAGATATCTTTTGGAGACTTAAACATTTTTCTAGAGCAAATTTTTATATTAATTTTCTGGGCTAGAAAAAGACTTGAGGCGCGATTTTTCACATTTTTTTCTATAAAATCTGTATGAAATATTTTTTACAAAATGTGCCTGAAAATTGTTGATCTGGAAGAAATTTCTGACTGTAGTACATTTAACCGCTGGTTGACAGTTGCGCACAACAATTCAGCAAAATGTGAAAAGCTGACAATAGGACGATTTTTCGATTACAAAAAAGGTCGTACGACCGGTGTAATTTTGCCTAAAAAGCTTCAAGCGCGAATTTCTCATAACGGTTTTGTACAATTTGTACAAAAAATTGTGGGTCTATAGAGCATGCCTGGAGCTATCTTTTGGAGACTTAAAAAATTTTCTAGAGCAAATTTTTATATTAATTTTTTGGG
>NW_023486342.1:0-648 GCF_013731165.1 Rhagoletis pomonella | reverse complement strand
AAAATTGTTGATCTGGAAGAAATTTCTGACTGTAGTAAATTCAACCGATGGTTGAAAGTTGCGCACAAAAATTCCGAAAAAAAGTGAAAAGCTGACAGTTGGGCCATTTTTCGATTACAAAAAAGGTCGTACGGCCTGTGTATTTTTGTCTACAAAGCTTCAAGCGCGAATTTCTCATGACGCTTTTGTACAATTTTTACAAAAAATTGTGGGTCTATAGAGCATGCCTGAAGCTATCTTTTGGAGACTTAAGCATTTTTCTAGAGCAGATTTTTATATTAATTTTCTGGGCTAGAAAAAAGACTTGAGGCGCGATTTTTCACATTTTTTTCTACAAAATCTGTATTAAATATTTTTTACAAAATGTGCCTTAAAATTGTTGATCTGGAAGAAATTTCTGACTGTAGTAAATTCAACCGATGGTTGAAAGTTGCGCACGAAAATTCAGAAAAATGTGAAAAGCTGACAGTTGGGCGATTTTTCGATTGCAAAAAAGGTCGTACGACCGGTGTATTTTTGTCTAAAAAGCTTCAAGCGCGAATTTCTCATAACGGTTTTATACAATTTTTACATAAAATTGTGGGTCTATAGAGCCTGTTTTAAGCTATCTTTTGGAGACTTAAAAATGTTTCTACAACAAATTGTTAT
>NW_023486341.1:0-1338 GCF_013731165.1 Rhagoletis pomonella | reverse complement strand
TACAGCTCATCGTTAAATCGTCTGCGATATTCGCCATCACCAACGCGTAAAGGTCCGTAAATCTTTCGCAGAATCTTTCTCTCTAAAACTCCAAGAGCCGCCTCATCAGATGCTTTCATTGTCCATGCCTCCGCGCCATACACCAGCACAGGCACGATGAGTGACTTATAGAGTGTGATCTTTGTACGACGAGAGAGGACTTTACTTCTCAATTGCTTACCCAGCCCAAAGTAGCACTTGTTGGCGAGAGTGATTCTCCGTTGGATTTCAAGGCTGACATTATTATTGATGTTAATGCTGGTTCCCAAATAAACGAAGTCGTCTACTTTTTCAAACTTGTAACTGTCAACAGTGACGTGGGTGCCAAGACGCGTATGCTCTGACTGTTTGTGTGATGACAGGGGAGATACTTCGTTTTGTCCTCTTCACCACCAGACCCATTCGTTTTGCTTCTCTATCCAATCCCGAGAAGGAGAACAGACGTAGTCCTGACAAAATAAACAAAGAACAACAACACAACGTCATATATGAGATTCAATGCAATGGCAAAGCCGACGAACGCTGCAGCAAGGTATACATAGGAACGACGAAGCGAGCTTTAGGAGTCAGAATCAACGAGCACAAAACAGACGCGAAAAATAGAAAGATGACAACTGCATTAGCCCAGCACCTGACAAAAAGCGAGCACACAGCGGATTTTGATAATGCAAGAATAGTAGACATCGAGAGGAAAACAAAGAAAAGGATGACATTAGAAGGGCTTCGAATACAGCAACAAATACACTGTGCAATGAATTACAAAGAAGATGTAGATAATATAAATTGCGCATACACAACGATAATAGCGAGTAATAGACGAACAGCTGGGATAAAGTATTGATGTATTTAAATGTTAAGTGTTAATTTAAAAATGTGATGTCCATAAAATAATTAATGTGATTTTATGTTATTATATGTTAAGGTATGTTTGAAAAACATGTTTTGGTATACACGTTTGTTAATTATGTTTTCTTGTAAAAATAAATAGACTCCCTGAGGAAGACACAATAATGTGTCGAAACGCGTAGGAGGCAGAAAAGAAAAACCAACGTTTTTGCTTTAAAATCAACGGCCGAAAAGCTCCAAATATACAAATCGTGACGTAGTCCTTGTTTTTACCGATAATATCGATGTCGTCGGCATACGCCAGCAATTGCACGCTCTTGTAATGTATTGTGCCTGAGCGGTTCAGTTCGGCGGCTCTTATTATCTTCTCCAGCATCAGATTAAAGAAATCACACGAAAGGGAGTCCCCTTGTCAGAAACCTCGTTTGGTATCAAACGGCTCGGAGAGGTCCT
>NW_023486340.1:0-1338 GCF_013731165.1 Rhagoletis pomonella | reverse complement strand
CTTCCCTATTCAACTTGGAAAAGGCAGAACAGACTTCGCGGTTTTTGCCACCGAGGATGTCGATGTCATCGGCATAAGCCAGCAATTGCACGCTCTTGTAGTAAATTGATCCTAAGCGGTTCAGTTCTGCAGCTCTTATTATCTTCTCCAACATCAGATTAAAGAAGTCACATGAAAGGGAGTCGCCCTGTCTGAAACCCCGTTTTGCGGCGAACGGCTCGGAGAGGTCTTTTCCAATTCGGACGGAGCTGGTGGTATTGCTCAACGTCATTTTACACAGCCGTATGAGTTTTGAGGGGATGCCAAATTCAGACATAGCGGCGTATAGGCAACTTCTTTTCGTGCTGTCAAAGGCGGCTTTAAAGTCGACAAATAGGTGGTGAGTGTCGATCCTTTTCTCGCGGGTCTTTTCCAAGATTTGGCGTATTGTGAATACCTGGTCTATGGTGGATTTTCCAGGCCTAAAGCCACACTGATAAGGCCCAATCAGTTCATAGACGGTGGGCTTAAGTCTTTCACACAATACGCTCGATAAGACCTTGTAACCTATGCTTAGAAGGATGATCCCGCTGTAGTTGGCGCGAATGGCGGGGTCACCTTTCTTGTGGATTGGGCACAGCACACTTAAATTCCAGTCATCGGGCATGCGTTCATCTGACCATATTCTGCACAAGAGTTGATGCATGCACCTTATCAACTCCACGCCGCCGTACTTGAATAGCTCAGCTGGCAGGCTGTCAGCTCCTGCAGCTTTGTTGTTTTTCAGCCACGTTATTGCTATACGTACCTCGTCATAGTCAGGCGGTGGAACGTCGACTCCATCATCATCGACTGCGGGCTCGGGTTTTTCTTCTCCACAATTTTCCGTGCTGCTTCCATTTAGAAGGGCGGAAAGTTGTTCCCTCCATAATTTAAGTACGCTCTGGACATCAGGTACTAGGTCGCCATTATTGTTCTTACAGGAGTACGCCCCGGTCTTTAAACCTTCCGTAAGTCGCCTAACTCTCTGGTAAAATTTTCGGGCATTATTCCTGTCGGCCAGCATTTCAAGATCTTCGCACTCACGTATTTCGGCCTCTCTCTTCTTATTGCGGCAAATACGTCTCGCTTCCCTCTTCTGCCTTTAGGCGGCATCTTTTTTTTCTGCAGCTTCCTGACACTCCTCATCGTACCAGTTGTTCTTTCGGGCTCGCTGAAATCTTCGGCGGCGGTACTTAATGAGCGGGAAATGTGGTTCCACTGCTCGCATATATCAGTTTGTTGAAGAGTGCTCTCTGAGAGCAGGTGTGAGAGTCGAGTAGCGAAAGCGCTGGCTGTCTGTTGTGATTGCAGCTTTTC
>NW_023486339.1:0-1338 GCF_013731165.1 Rhagoletis pomonella | reverse complement strand
ATAGAATATAAAAGCAACGGTTGACTTGTAAACTTAGAAATATTTATAAAATTTAATACATCTACTTTCAAGCCAACTTCATAGGAATGAAAATGTTGGTCAAAGCTTTTAACACCTATCGGATAGCATATAACATAAACATTATTATTTTGATACAAAAACGATTTAATTTTAAACAATTAAAAATTATTCCAACATAAATAATAATTGCTTTTATAATAAGTGCCTTTATACTGTACTTCGGTTAAAAATATTACAGTTTTCAAATTAATGGGTTGATTTGTACTTATTTTTGGAAAATATTCTTCTTGCGTCAAATCTAAAATTTCGTAATTTTTATATCTAATAATTGATTCAAATGATTTTTCGTTATCTAACAAAAATTTTGAAAATTTTAAGCTGGACTTTATTGCTAAGGAATATGGAGGATTAATTCTCGATGTTATGCTGTTAAAATACACTTTAGCTTCTTTATGCTTCGCTTCTAAACGCATGCTCCAAATGTATTTAAGAGGTCCGCAGTTTTTAATAGCTGTGGCGTAGTGCACAAGGAAATGATGTTTGGGTTTTAATATCCCAAAAAGCCTAATATGAATAGAGGGATGCGATTTAATCAGCTCTTCTAAACAAACTAGCTCGTCAGTGGAAATCTGCGGTTTTAATAAGTATTCGATTATTTGTGACAGAATTAAAAAAAAGTCCAGTGTTCGTTATCTCGTGGTATCAAGTCTCCTATCATTAGTGGTTCAGAAGCAGACATTTTTAGATTATAAGTTTTTAATCTACCGGCTTCTAAATGGGGAGATTTTTTGCCTATTTCTATTTTGCCAAACTGGAAAAATTGTTTTCTGCTGTTTATAATATCGAGTGTTATGACCTTATCTTTGATTAAGCTTAACAAAACATTACAAACATCATATATGCAAACTCCTTCGAAAACATCATGCATTAAATCAAATGAAAAATTTTCAGTCACATTGAAATATTTCAAGCTATCAAAAACACAAACTTCCCTTATTCCGGTTTCCTGATAATTATTTTCTAATAAGTCTTTGTAATAGCTTTCGTCATCTCTCAAAGCTTCTTGTTTTTCTGATACATCGTTTCTCATTTGGTCTTTAGTCCTAGTGCAAACACGACAGTATCTCTTAGAATTAAAAGATTGAACAAACCCCATTATGCTATTAACGGCTAAATTGCCTCCTATTACTAAACCTAATATAAAATGAACTTTTTTATTTCCATTTTTTGTTAAAATTTCAATGCCTTCTTCAAGGAGCTTTAGCTCTTCTACAAGGTAATAAAACGAGTTCTCAACACCACTGCATTTAACTGTTT
>NW_023486338.1:0-1338 GCF_013731165.1 Rhagoletis pomonella | reverse complement strand
TGCTCTTGTTACCGTCAAATGACATGCTAAATAGTACAAAGGTACATTATTACCTGCTCCTGACATTATTTTGTGTTACTTACCGGAATTCGGACTAGAGTCTATAACAAGGGCTATATCTATCAATATTTTTTGTGAAGCATGGATTCACGTGAAATAAAATATACATGAGTCGTTTGAAGAGAAATTTATTCATTTATTGATAAAATATGCTCAAATTGGCGACCTTCTACTCTAATACAAGCTCGGCACCTTTTAAGAAAAGACGCTTTTAGAGATCTTAAACTCAATTGGGCTATCTCAGCAGCAGCTCCATTTATTTGTTCCCGCAAATGCTCTTCGTTTTGAATTGTTTTTGAATAAATTTTGTCCTTAAGACAGCCCCAGTAGAAAAAATCTAATGGATTCAGGTCTGGCGATCTAGCGGGCCACGTGATTGGCCCGTATCGTCCAATCCATCAGCGAGGATAAGTTTCGTCTAAATGAGCTCTTACTTCACGCCCGTAGTGAGCAGGGCACCCGTCATTTTGCAGCCATAGTCCTCGCCGCAGGTTTAAGGGTACATCTTCCAAAAGAGTTGGAAGCCGTTCCTGAAGGAACTCTAAATAACTGTGAGAGTTGAGCGTTGGCGGCAGTTCCACTGGTCCCAGTATCTGACAATTAAAAATACCGCACCATAAATTTATTTTGTACCGGTCTCATTTCGTGAGGATTTCACGGCAAAATCTAACCCTCGACAGGTAATCTCTTTCCTGTAGAGCCTGAACACGTTGAATGTGGTAGGGATGAAATCGATGGTCTTTTAAAGCTTTGTGAACTGTAGTTTTTGGTATTCCCGTCCGTCTTTCCATCATTCTCACTGAAGTCGATGGAGCTAGTTCCACTTCCTCTAACACAGCTTCAACATCTACCGTTGCAGGACGTCCTGTTTCGCCGCCACGCCTTCCAGGTATGCCACCTTAAAAAAGTGAAAAATTATAGTTAACAAGCAAGCAAACAAGAAAGGTGTAAAAATCACTTACCTTCATATATTTCTCTATGGGTCCGGGCGAATACTTCTCGACCTGGATGTCGACGATTGGGGTATCGCTCTGCATAGAGTCTTTGAGCAGCTCTGGCATTACAGCAAGCTTCACCGTAAATTAGGTGAATATCCGCATATTCATGCGACGTATACTGCGTGTTCTCTGTCATAGTATTAATAACACAATGTTCGAAGGGTCCAATTTCACAAAATCCACTTTCACTAATTCCGGTAAGTAACATAAAATAATGTCAAGAGCAAATAATTATGTACCTTTGTACTATTTAGCATGTCATTTGACGGTAACAAGAGCA
>NW_023486337.1:0-1338 GCF_013731165.1 Rhagoletis pomonella | reverse complement strand
CTGCCATTCACCGTCACCAACTCGCTGCCGGTGCGGCGGGAATATTTGACTTAATTGTTTTGCTGTTATTCCATTTCCACGTGATGCCTCTCTAACTGTCACAAACACTTCTGCAGCCACAACAGGCGGTGCCACCGTTACGCCATTGCGCTCTACCGGTCGGTATATGTATCTATTTACGTGCATGTACGTAAGTGTGTAAGTGCGTATGTATGTGTGCCGCAAAAATTTATATAGTTCGCATTTGGTAGTGCGCAACTCGGTTACTATTGTCAATTAATCACCTTTTTTTTGTTTTAATTACTTTCGAACAACATAAAATTCCGTGGCGTTTATAAATGCTTGTACATTAGACTGGGTTGGCCAGCTTAAAAAAAAAAAAAGTTGGCAATTACCGACTCCCATCCTCTAGTTTGAAAGTTCACTTTGAGAGGAATTAAGTCTTATTAAAATTGTCGTCCCTGGCGAGTACTAAATACTAAATACTTTTGTAATAATTTACATTTGTAATAATTGAAGCGGAGAAAACTTTCGATTTTTTATTTATTAATAAATCACTGTTTGATACTCGTTTTTTAATATTTCATTTATTTTATCAATTTAGCTTAATCAAATTTTTCAAACAGGTGGCAACCCTCCCCAAAAAATATTTTCGGCATTAAACTTTCCTAAACTTCTTCAGTTTGAACCTATTGGAATATTAAGTTTATCTTACAAATTAAATTAAATTAAAATTTTTAAACAGTTGGCAGCTTTGAACGATAATATTTTCGGCTATAAGCCTTTTTAAACTTCTTTCTTTTGACAGCTAAAATTAAAGAACGAAAAATGACACTGAAGATGGCACAACGCCGAAACCGGTTTGTCTGCAAACCAAACTTGACAAGGGATGACGGAAATTCGTTCCAAAATAAATCATCTTACCACCCTGTCGGAAAAATCAACCAACACCAACACATATTTAATTTATCTTATAAACTTACTTAAACTGCAATTTTCTAACCGGTGGCAACTGTATAATTTTTTATTTATATATTTTAAGTTAGACCTCTAGGCATACATCGGTAAAAACTAAATTCAATTCCACTATTAGTTTTCGATTCATGCGCGTATAAATATGCAGACAGACAGACAATCAAAAATTCTAAAAATTAAAGGGGCTATAAAACCTAAACTAAAACAAAAATAGCCAAAACTTTCTAAAAAGTCTCTTCCCTATGCACATTTTCGCCACCGTACACACCCACATATGTAACGGGTGATTTTTTTGAGGTTAGGATTTTCATGCATCAGTATTTGACAGATCACGTGGGATTTCAGACATGGTGTCAAAGAGAA
>NW_023486336.1:0-1338 GCF_013731165.1 Rhagoletis pomonella | reverse complement strand
ATAAAAAATTTACTAAGTATAGCCTTGTTTGTAGATGCAGTTAAAGAAAATACATGAAAAGGCACGATTTTTTTAATTCAAAAAAGTTTAAATATTTCAAAAACGGTGACACTTTTACCTGAAAAGTTTTTGCTTATCAGGGAGCTCACCCCCCCACCTACCTTCTCCTCAAGTTTGGCAGGTTACTTCTGGGACACCCTGTATATGTATATGAAAATTAAAATTTGCCTACTCACTAATTTCCTTTATGTTATGTGTATATATGTAACTACGCTCTTTGCTTTACTTGTTGTTACGGCTGATGCTATTGTTGGCTGCTGATGATGGCTGCTTGGCTAATGTGTGTAGCTTGATTGCCTTGTATTCTTGCGCCTGGTGTTGTGGTTGCCGCTGATGCTGATGCTGGTGATGGCTTGGTTGGGTGATGGCTGCTGATTGCGCTTTGTTGCTGTGCTTGTTGCAACATTATTTGCCACAAATGTATGCATGTGCACAAAGGTATTTTTATTTATTTTTTTTTCACTCTGAGTTAGCGATATGTACGTGCATTTTTTTAACACTTTTGTTTATTGTTTTGCACATAGTTTTTCAGTTTTTTCCTTTTTTATTTGTTTGTATGCACATTTTCCGTTCACTTGCTTGCATATCGTCGTTTAAAGTGCAAAACTGCGTATCAACAAAATGCAAAACCGCGTATGTGAAGTTGTAGAAATTATTTTCTAGAGCGTAAAAATACTCATATTTCAAAATAGTTCTCTTTTTTTATAAAGTAATCGCATTCCTGGCTAGTATATTTCAGGACGAATGGATAAGGATTGAGCCAAGAGCTTGTCTGAGCAAATCCAATTTTTGGCAGCCAATTTCAAAAAAATTAAAAATTACAATTCCTTTAATCTGTTCATATAACGTTTTTCTATATAATCAACAGTTTTGCCGGTAAAAATAAATGTATGAAGAAAAAACTATTTTTTGCTTAAATATTAATTTTTTTTAAAACTGTTGATTATATAGAAAAACGTTATATGAACAGATTAAAGGAATTGTAATTTTTAATTTGTTTTAATTTGTTTGGGCAACATCGGACTAGTGGTTCTAGAGTTATGTCAAAAAAAGACAACCAAAGGTGACAATTTCCCCTATATGATAGTTATATATATATCTCGATTCCTAGACGTGGCCCAGCGAAAAGCCGGGACACGAATAACTTCTTTTTTACCGATATAACTTTCCCCGGTAGTTTGAACCCTTCCCGATCACTCACCCCTACCATTTGTCTCACAGTGTTACTCACCGCTGTCGGTACCATAAGCTATTTAATCTGTTTTGTTGTTCCATTCC
>NW_023486335.1:250-1339 GCF_013731165.1 Rhagoletis pomonella | reverse complement strand
ACTAAAAAGTTACAAGTTTTGCTGAAATTTTGCAGAATTTTCATAATTTTTACACCAACTGTGAAATCTGTTTGTAGTATATGTTGTTTGTTAAGTAATGAGCTACATATTCATAAAAAATAATAAATATTAAATAAACTAAAGAAAAATAGGCAAAACTTGCTTCAATGGTGCGTCCCATTTTATATTTGGGAGAACGTAGCGGGAATTTTCTTCATAAAATTTTTGTTATGAATGTCTTAAATTTAAGTGTGAAGTTTTATTCGCTACACTTAGAAAATAAAAGAGCACGAATCTCGATGTGGAGCAAAACTCTCTGGGAAGACAATACATAGTGCAAACATACTTTTTAAATTTTATAAAATAAAACTGCAGTAGTTTTCATCTTATGTGGATAATTCTTGTGACAAATACATAGTTTCGTGCTTATATTTTTGTATATATATTTTTAGCAGCACCACATCTTTATCAGAGAATTCCGAGAATCCAAAAATTGCTACTGTTACAAGTTGCAGGCATCATTTTAACTCGGCCTCTTTCCTGTCCCACGGATAATGGTACATCTTTCAGAGGTTTAAAGATATTTTGCGTCAGCAATTTGTTATCAACCTACGTACCCTACCTCGGAAAAGCAAAAAACTTTATATTCGAACGTTTGCTCAGGTGTACCGAATTCTGGCAGTTTGGAATCGCGCAACACTTTTAATATTTTCATCGAACTTCACTAAATTCAAATTTTTTTTCTACTTTTTTAAGAAACAAAAATTTTTCTGCTAGTGAATCTGGTGGCATGATTTTAGTTAAATGTCATAAACTTGTTAAAAGTGAAGTGGTCGGCAACAACAACGAATGTCAATAAATTAAACTACCTTCTGCTTTCACAGCTTTACGTGTTCATTTCTCAAAATATTGCCCTCCGACTAAGCAAAAGTGCCATACTCTCAGCTAATATAGCTATTTTGCGGGACAAAAAGCAACCTACTGAAAATGATCCAATATTTATAAGAAGGCAAAATTGTTTAATAGAAAAGAAAACGCCATAAGTTTGTAATTTATCTCTGTCTTTATATTTAAGTAATACAAACATGA
>NW_023486335.1:0-240 GCF_013731165.1 Rhagoletis pomonella | reverse complement strand
AACAAGTATTGTAAAGTGTTTTTACTGTATTAGCGCTTATTGTAAATTGTTTGTTGTACAATAAAGTTAATTGTACTACAATCTGGTCATCGTTAGCATTTATTTAACAATCCAGATATACGAACCGAAAGATATTTGGGAAATCCCTCGAGGTTTCAAGGATAATCGTAACAATTGGTGTCAGAAGTGGGATTGTTAAATAAGTCCCGAAGGATAAACTACTGAAATGGCGAAAATTCA
>NW_023486334.1:0-1339 GCF_013731165.1 Rhagoletis pomonella | reverse complement strand
TACAAAACAAAGCTTTGTGTTAACATATTAACATCTTGGGGCCGTCTAGAATCTAACCAATAAGAGCGAGCACCTCTGCAAAGTCAGCTACAGCCAAAGGTATGTAAACGTACATTTCTTACAATCATTCAAACAAATTTAATTTCAAATTTGAAAAAATGTTTCTTTGAAAATAATGTGAAATCGCACACGGAAGAACCGAAAAGATTGAAAAATCATAATACCTTTTTCTTTCGCCTGTCGATTTTAGAACTGGTTCGGAACTATAGAATTTAGGACTAGTTCGGAACTATCGCAAAAGGGATGCAGCGGGGGGAAATTGACACTTCCTAGGACATCGCCATGTTAAATTCGCCAGTTGCTTGCATGCAAAAGAGATTTATCGCGAACCAGTACTGGGTCTAAATGTACTAGAAGCGCCCCGGTTCAGAACTAGAGATTTTCCCCACAGGGCATGTTTATTTATAAACGTGTGTGTTCCTTTACTTTCGTACGTGTTTATTGATATATAGATATTTGTACTGTAGTGTATTCGGACGGTACTAGCTCTTACTGCCAATATAGGAGTATTACCATGAACCAAAAAGACAAGATCACGCGGGCAGGAGAGTAGCCCGTTAGAATCGCATTTAGGAAAAAAGTTAAACGATTTTGACATTAGCCGCTTATTTACATTTCTTCGTTGTTTACAATTTGGTGGTGGCTTACGTGTGTACACATAAGCTAAAAAATAATTTAAAACAACGGCATGATTTATAGAAGAATTTGCATAATAAAAATGATTTTTCACGCGTTCAACAATTTTGCGGTTTTCTCCGTTCTCTTCGTTGTTTACTTCTTACAACAAAGATGGCGTCGAGATTTCGGCAGCTAGAAAATAACTTTTTTCTTTCTTTCCTTCCCGCGTGATCTTGTGTCTTTCGTTCATGGGAGTATTACATATATGGCTGCGCCCAAAGTGTATTAAATATATTTAATAATGTACATTAACCAAAAACACACCTACAGCCTGCCAAACTCACACCTACAGCCTGCCAGAAAAAACGGTAAGAAGAAGAGTTACTTTACTTATGGAACTGTACAATGTTCGATACGATACTAGGGTTCTGGTACTCGATTCAAAAAAATATCGCTTGAAATCTATCGAGTAAAAAATATCGGTATAGAATGCCAAAAGTATCGATATGGTATCGTATCGTATCGAAATTCGTGTCTCTACATATGTATACAGCCTACAAATTATGTATCGCGTGCAGAGAAGTCAACTCGAGGGAAATTCCCCCAATTTGCATGGAATTTCGGTTTAGGTGACAATCGGGGATTGGACAGTTTTTTACGG
>NW_023486333.1:0-1339 GCF_013731165.1 Rhagoletis pomonella | reverse complement strand
ATACTGAAGTAGCCTATTCTATTTATTTTACAACGTTAGCAAGCTGTATATTTTTGCTAATCGTACTGATATTATCAATGTAAGGGAGAGAAGGTGTAGTATTAACGTGATGTATTAAAATTTTAGTTTAGTACTGCATACGATTGTTTTTATGGTACGCCGGCTTTTTATCCGGCGGCGAGTTCGTCGGCGAATCGTACGAGGTCATTTGGCAAGTTGGGTGATGGCGCTAAGCAATTTTAAAATTTCACTACTTTCAAAGCAATTCAACTACTTCTTACTTATAATTTATTAGTTGGAATTTACGAATCAATTAAAAGAACGTACTTGTGCATGATTCCATGAAAGTAAATACTTATTTATCAAATGCTTGCTCAAACTTGTAAAGCGTACATAAATTGAAATGGTTAAAAATTAGCAAAGAAACACCTTCGATGTGTTTCAAAACATCGATGGTTTGACTTAACATCGGATTCATAAAAACATCGAAAAACATCGTCGGAGTGGCTTCGACACAGCGCGCAGATCAAGACGAATGCGCTGGACTGATGCTTTTTTGATCAGTGATTCCGTGTCTGCCGGCTGGCCAATTTTCAACCGATGGGTCATGCGGTTCTGTTCACACTCTCATTTCTTTCGTTGAACATAGCAAGCAACAACAAATTTGACCAATCTAGCCCGTTGACCGTCTGCATAACATCGCCCTACGCGAAAGGGGATTTTCTCGCGAAAATACAGTGGCCAGCGTAGCCGGAGTTGGTTTGTTGAGGATTATTTTTCTGAAGCGCGGCAGAAAGCCGCTTAGGTGAAAGAGAATAATACGTGAAATTACTGCGCCTTAATACACTTAAAACAAGCCCAAGCGAAAGTGAAAACTGCGATTTTTCACCATTTTATATAAGGACTCACTGGGAACAATGGTGGTCAGGAGTTGCATTTTTGTAAATGCGGGTTCATACCCTCTCTAAACAAGTTTAAATTTTTTTTTACATAGATGTCAAAAACAAAGTTTAGAAAGCTTAATTTTAAAAATATTTTTGAAGAGGGTTGCCACCTTTTTAGAAATTCAAAATCAATTTAACTAACAAGTGAAATATTCTTTTTATATAAGTGTCAAACGAAAGGTTTAGGTAAGCTTTATTTCCAAAAATATTTTAGAACAATATTAGTAGCTTCTTCCTAGTTTGTTAATTGAAACTTTTCTAAATGCAGAGGTGTCAAGCAAAGAGCGGTGGCCATCAGTTAAGAAATACAGAACAAATTTGATTAATAAATTATGTACATATTCGGGATATCAAAAGAAAGATTTAAAAAAGCTTTATTTCGCGTTGCTATCTGT
>NW_023486332.1:0-1339 GCF_013731165.1 Rhagoletis pomonella | reverse complement strand
ATTTATTTCAAACGTTGTAATGTTTTCGAATGTTGTTATTTAGATTTCTGTATTTTAATTGCTCAACTTCTTTTGCACCATAGCAACTGTCAAAAATTTCCAGCAGTAAAAAGTTACGAATTGGCACAGCAGAAATGTAAAATTTTCTCGCCATAATAAAAAGTTTTTTCAACATGGAACTTTTCTACTAATTGACATGAAATTACTATCTCAACGGTCGGAGCGCTGCCACTGAGCGCTGCCACTGAGGAACTTTGCCAACCAACAATTTTTAAAGAACAAACAAAAAGTTTGAGATTTCTCGTTGTGAATATGAATGCCATAGTTTTTACCTAGCTCGTGGGACTATGCAAAATTTTGACAGCTTGTAAATATGTATACACATAAAGTTGTTGGCGGTAATAAAGAGTCAAAATCAAAATGGTGAAAAGCATGGAGGGCAAAAACTCGGAGTTCGAGCGAGCGAGCGAGCGAACTCCTACTCAATTCCTCGCAGACAACGAGGCGCTCGCAGCTCGGACTCGTAGCAGCAATGAGGCGAGGCACGAGAAGTTTGGCTCGCTCGCAAAACGAGCGAGCACTGCTTGTTTGCTCGCGCTCCTATTAACGAGCGAGGCGGTTGCGTGTTGCCTCGCGAGGCAAGTAGCTGTCTGGATACTCACTCTGCTAGGAAAGACGAGTGAGCGACGAGCGAGCGCTCCGAGTGTACTATACAACACATGCATTTTTATTACCTTCCTTTTATTAACTCGGGATGTAACTATGTAATATTGATGCGCCTAAAAGATGCAGCGATTTCTATTCCAAAGTTACATACCTGTTTTACTAGTTTTTAAACTGTAATTTTGTTGTGCATACAAATGTGGGAATGTACGTCAATAGATTATGCACGAAAGTATATTAATACTTGTATGTACATATGCATATATATATGTAAAGTATTATATTAGGGCAGCATTTAAAACACCAAATAAAATTTATTACATACATAAGCATAGATTATGGAATGAATAATTTTTTAGAGTTATATTCATACATTTGTGGCCTGTTGTTCAAGGACATATGTACATATGTATGCATGTATATATGGATATGTAGACATGGGAAAATTTGCGTAAACAAAGAATAGAGACCGGTTCGCATACAACTTTGGCGTTGCGTTAGCGTCGAATTTCAAAGCAGCCGTCCACATATCCAAAATTTGGCAGCGCTAAGGCCAACACAAAGCAGAAAGATCGCTGCGTCGGTCGCCAGCTGTTGCAAATAAATAAAATTAAATGAAATGTTTTTTCCTTTTAATCAAATGAAGGCAAGAAATATAATTTTTCATGCAATTATT
>NW_023486331.1:0-1339 GCF_013731165.1 Rhagoletis pomonella | reverse complement strand
AACATATCGTCTACATATTTATTTATGTATTTTATATGTATGTCGTGTTGTTTAAGTTCAGCTATGCTGTCGTCCAATATTTTGTCAAGTACGATGTCCGCTATGGTAGGGGATAAAGGGTTACCCATTGGCATGCCATAAATTTGTTGATAAAGGGTGGTATTGTATTTGAAGTAATTGTTATCCCGTAAGCAAAACTCGAGTATGGTATGAAATTCTTTTCGTGTAATGTTTGTAAAATTCTCTAATTTTTTCCAATTCTTCATAATTGTCTGTATGGCTAAATGTATCGGGATATTCGTAAATAGTGATATGACATCGAATGATATTAAAATTTCATCTTCTTCAATAGTAATATTTTTTAGATTTTCCCTCAGTTGATAGGAATTTCTTATATTATATTCGTCAGAGATTATGTTTTTTAAAATGTTGCCAATAAACTTCGATAATTTGTAGCAGGGAACATTTGTAGACGAGGATATTGGTCGGAGAGGTGTACCGGTTTTATGAATTTTCGGTAGTCCGTATAATCTAGGAGCATTAGCTGCTGTGCATGTCAAGTGGAATTTTTGTTTTACGTCAATTTTTTTCTGCTTGAATAAGTCGTTTACTATATTGTTGTTTTTCCTCAATAATTGTTGGGTAGGATCACTTCTTATGGTTTTGTATGTTGTTTTGTCATTCAGTAATTCCCTCATTCTATCTTCGTAATCCTTTTTGTAGATCATTACCGTTTTATTTCCTTTATCTGCTTGTGTTATTATTATTTCTTCCTTGTGTTGACCTATAAAATTTCTGGTGTCTGCATACGTTTTCAATATAAATTTTTTCTTTCGTATTGTTACTTAATCTGTCATAGAATGTATTGATTCTTGCAGAGATATTGCTTCTTGTTGCATCTTTTTCCCTTTCGTCAGTAATATCTTGTATGCCTTGCTCTAAGTCGGCAATTATGGGAATCGGGGAAAATGTTTTCTTAGACACCGGCCATGCGAATTTGCCTGCAAGTGACAGTAGCCAACGGGAATACTTAGGCATGGGAATATCTGTTTTAGTTATAAACCAATCCTCATTAAATCTTATGCCAAATTTTGTTATATTTTTTGATATTTGCTCATCTAATTTGTTCTCTCATGTAGTTTCTGCGTGTCTATTGAAACTTTATTAGAAAATTGTTTTTGATTTTCTATTACTTTCTTGTATTCTACTTCCATAAGTCTGCTTTTCAGTAAATTTTCCCCATGTTAAATGTTGGTTGTGACTATTTTTATATTAATATTTGTTTCTTTAATTTCTAAATTGAGGATTTTGAGCAGAAAGCATTGTTCTAGTTTAATAA
>NW_023486330.1:0-1339 GCF_013731165.1 Rhagoletis pomonella | reverse complement strand
GGAGCAATAGGCTCTGTTTCTGGTTCTTCGCTGACTATGACAGTTACCTCAGGGCTTGTGTCATCTTGAACTGTTACAATATTTATAGTGCTGTCTTTTTTGCCCTTTTCTTTCTTTTTAAGTACTCGTTTGGTGGTAACTTGCTGGATTGGTTCTCCTTGTTGATCTACAATTTCTTCAACTTTAACCTCAGCTGGAGTTTCTTCTGTTATAATAATTGGTTCTTCGGGTGCCTCTGATTCGATTATTTTGATTGGCAATATTGCTTCGGTTTCTTCCTTATGTTCCTCCACAACACGCACTTCGGCCAAAGGCTGTTCCTCTACACTCTCTTGAGGTTTCTTAGTTTTAGTCTTTTTCTTCGGTTCCCGGTTTTCGACTGCTTTAGGAGTTTCTTCTTCGATTGAAATGTCAAAAGGTTCTTCGTTCTCTTTTTTAACTTTTGGAATATTTTCGAATTCGATTTTTTCATATTTTTCTAATTCAGTTTTGGGTATTTCTTCCTCAATCAATTTCTGTATATAGTCGTGTAAGTCGTCCTGCTTGACCTTCTTTACTTTCTTTTTCTGAACTTTGGGCTTACCGCTCTTCTCTGCTTCTTTATCTTCGGCTGGTGTTTCTATAATGGTAACTTCCGCTTCAGGCTGGTCGCCTGTTTGAACCTCTATTATTTCGATAACATCCTCGTTTGACCCTTGTTGACGTTTTAATTTGCGTTTTTTCACTACCTGTTTCTGGACTTCACCTTTGTCGTCAATAACTTCTTTCACTTCTGTCTTCGATTCGATTTCTTCTACATTTACTGGCTCAGCGACTGTTTCAGAAGGTACCTCTTCGGGTTTATCCTCCTCAAGAACTTTGCTCTTTTCCTTGACGAGTTTCTTTTTCTTTGGCTTTGCAAGCTCTTCGGTCACTGTGATCTCAAAGTTCTCAACGACGGAGGGAGGTTGTTCTGGGGTAATTTTGATTTCTTCAGACGGTGCTTCCTCTATCACATCTTTGGGCTCTGTTTCTTCACTTGATACGGTTTCAGAAGGCATTTCTTCTGGTTTATCTTCCTCAGTGACCTTAATCTTTTGTTTCGTCGGTTTCTTCTTCTTTGGTTTTACTTGATCTTCAGTTACCGTGATTTCGAATTCATCAACCTCAGTGGTAGGTTGTTCTTCGGCAACCTTTATTTCTTCAGACGGTGCCTCCTCCAGCTCTTGTGGCTTCGTTTCTTCAATTGAGACTATTTCGGAAGGTATTTCCTCTGGTTTATCGTCCTCAGTGACCTTCATCTTTTGTTTCGTCGGTTTCTTCTTCTTTGGTTTTACATGATCTTCAGTTACCGTGATTT
>NW_023486329.1:0-1339 GCF_013731165.1 Rhagoletis pomonella | reverse complement strand
GCTTCCTGGCGGCACATAATTAATTTTTTAGGGAAATGTCTGCTTAAACCTTTTTAGTGGATAAATTGTCTTTACAAAAATATCAAGTTCGCATTGCAGATAACGAACTTTTTCGATTTTTGCCCACATAGGCGAAACTGTGCTACGCCCCCTTTTCCAATAACCACAATTTTTCTCCATGAGTATGTGACTGTTTTCATATATCTCCATACCATGCTCGAGTACTCTACCATGAACACTTCCAGAGATATGCAGTATGAAAAATTCGATTTGTATGGGAGGTGCGACGCCCCCTTTTCCAGTAACCATAATTTTTCTCCATGAGTATGCGACTGTTTTCATATATCTCCATACCATGTTCGAGTACTCTACCATGAACACTTCCAGAGATATGCAGTAAGAAAAATTCGGTTTGTATGGGAGGTTCCACGCCCCCTTTTCCAATAACCACAATTTTTCTGAATGAGTATGCGAATTTTTTCATATATCTGCATTCCATGGTCAAGTACTCTACCATGAACACTTCCAGAGATATGCAGTATGAAAAATTCGGTTTGTATGGAAGGCGACACGCCCCCTTTTCCAATAACCATAATTTTTCTCCATGAGTATGCGACTGTTTTCGTATATCTCCATACCATGCTCCAGTACTCTAGCATGAACACTTCCAGAGATATGCAGTATTAAAAACTCGGTTTGGATGGAAGGTGCGACGCCCCCTTTTCCAGTAACCATAATTTTTCTCCATGAGTATTCGACTGTTTTCATATATCTACATACCATGTTCAAATACACTACCATGAACACTTTCAGAGCTATGCAATATTAAAATTTCGGTTTGTATGGGAGGTGCCACGCCCCCTTTTCCGATAACCACTATTTTTCTCCATGAGTATGCGACTGTTTTCATATATCTCCATACCATGTTCGAGTAATCTACCATCAACACTTCCAGAGATATGCAGTAAGAAAAATTCGGTTTGTATGCGAGGTGCCACGCCCCCTTTACCAATAACCACAATTTTTCTCCATGAGTATGCGAATGTTTTCATATATCTCCATTCCCTGTTCGATTGCTCTACCATGAACACTTCCAGAGATATGCAGTATTACAAATTCGGTTTGTATGGGAGGTGCCACGCCCCCTGCACCTAGCGTTATGAAATGTACTTTATATCCGATTCTCATACCTACCATATATATATATATATATATTACAAAGTATGCGACTTCCAGAGATATGCAGTATGAGAGGCGCCACGCCCACTTTTCCTGTAACCATATTTTTTTCAATGAGTATGCGAATGTTTTCATATATCTCCATTCCCTGTTCGAGTGC
>NW_023486328.1:0-1339 GCF_013731165.1 Rhagoletis pomonella | reverse complement strand
TGCAGCAAAATTCTGTGCTAGAGGAAATGAGCCAAATAGTGCAAAATTTGTTCCCTCCCCGTGTAAGTGGAAAACTTATACCTTTTCAAAGGGCAATCCTGCAAGTAAACAACGCGCTACCACTTTTGCATAACTACCTTCAAGAAAATTTTTGCATGACTTATATTCTAACAAGCAAGTTAAACCAGGACTGTGTTGAAAACTTTTTTAGCGCGATACGGGCAAAAGGAGGTCTTCGTGATCACCCTTCACCACTAGAATTTAAATACAGATTAAGATCATACCTACTAGGTAACTTTTTTCCTGAACTCCTTTAAAAGTTGTTGTTGGTATTAATTATTAATTCCAAACTACGTATATGCTTGGTCTGTTCTAGGACGAAACGAAAATATTTTATTTGAGCAAGCAAATGTTGAGGCCTCAAGCGACGATCTAATGCAGTTTGACGAGAAATTGCTGACGCAAAATATTTTGAAACCTCTAAATGAGATACCGTTATCCGTGGAAGAGGAGGTCGAGGTAAAATATTTGCCCTCCAGCATTTAAATGTTGTTTTTTTTAACATTTTAAAAATCTTTCAGAGGAACATGGGGTCGAAGAATTCATAAGGCCCCTCGGAGATGTGGAATTTGATGGGCTTGAAAACTTTGCAGGATACATAATATTTAAGATGGGGTTGTCGGAATTTGGCCATAGAACACATGAAAACCAAGATCTAAATTATACATATATAAACTGTTTATCAGAGGGGGGACTTTATTAACCAAATTCGAGTTTTTTAAATGTTCTGGAAGCTTTAAACACAATTTTTATCAAATTCAACGGAGAGACCTTAAACACTGAGCCAAATTTTTTGCAAAAAATTATGAGTAATTTGAATGTTAATTTGGATCGAAAGGTTATAAAACGATTGTTTTTTGGGGAGAACATTTTTCAGAATTAGATTTTTAAATCGTAAAATTAAAGAAAACAAAATTATATTCGAAAATAAAAAATTGAAAAAAATGACAACTTAATGTGCTATTAAGTATCCATTAATAAAACATCTGATAATTTTAAAGAATTTTTATCTTTTAATTTTATTGTAAGCAGCGTACCTAAAGTTTTTTTTTTTATTAAGAATACAGTACTGTAGTATCAGTACCACTTCTGAATTCTCGGAATTTTCGGATAAAGATGAAGCGCTACTAAAAGATATACATATATACATATGTATGTACATACCCTGCAGTACGGGGGAGTGACTACAGGACTGCTGAATTGGTAGCTGCCTAATAAACACCGTCAATTACCGACCGACTACTTGCAGTGTATTTCATCGATTACTTTTACAAGGCAA
>NW_023486327.1:0-1339 GCF_013731165.1 Rhagoletis pomonella | reverse complement strand
ACCATAGCACAACTTCGCAAGGAATTATCAGAAGAACAGGCAAAAAAAGAGGGCTTCTGAGTCGCGTGTAAATGCGCTCAGTGCTAAAGTCAAGGAAACTGATGAAAATTTGGCTGAGACACAGAAAAAGTTAATAGCTCAGCAGCAGCAATTGATGGAGCAAACTAACAATTTGTTCCAATCGCAAGAGCGCGTTGAAGTCCTCAGCAATGAGGCTTCCAGTTTGCAAGCAATCAATGAGAATCTCGAACGGGAATTGACGCTGTTAAAAGAAGAAAATACGCGCATACTTTCTGAACTTTTCCATGTCAAAGAAGATTATGAACGCTTGCAGCAGGAGCTTAGACACTCGCTTGCAAATGCAAATGAGTTACACACAGAAATTGAAGAGCTTCAAGAAATAATGGCAGAGAAGGAGTCTTTCTATGTGCAGCGCGACATCAAATCCGAAGCAACATTAGCGCAGCACAAGAAGTTAATTGATTATTTGCAATTGAAGGTTGAAGATTTATCTCAAAAGAAGAAGCTAACATTAGCAGAAAAAATCTTTGGAAGTGGCGCACATAGTAATACTGGCAGAAAAGAGAATATATCACCAGCCGCAGTTGAAGCATCGATATTATACCGCACATTGCAGGAGGAGCTACGCCGTGAAAAGCAACGTTGCAAAACACTGCAGGAGCAAATTGACAAAATGAATGGTAAAGCTTATATTTTACTATTACATTTGTAATATCATGTTTTTATATTCTTAGATGTCAGCCAAACCATTACTAGTTCAACCGGTGGAATGAGATCACCTCTTAAAAGCCTTCCAAAAAATGAAGATAATATACAACATGATGGCGGTACAAAACCCGCAAGCACATTGTCAAAATCGCCATGTAAACAAAGTCAGAAGGGTGGTAACGTAATTCCCTCTAATGCACACAATAATTTCAAGAAAGAAAGTCAAACGCATCACCGTTTCGAGTTAGCCCTGCAAGAGACCAACAGTTGCGCAAGTATTTGCATTGCGTGCCAGAAGCCATTAGTAGCCGGCTCACCGTACTGGAAATGCAAAGAGTGCAAAGTCGCAGCACATCGCAAATGTCGTAGCGATGTGCAAACACCGTGCGGAGATGAATCTAGCAATGCTCCTGTACAAAACGCAATTGCAACGAAGCACTGCGCTGATCAAAGTGATTTAGATTCGCTTTCGAAATACTCTTACGAGGGTAAACTAGATGACATTGAAAATAAAGCTGACTCTTCTTCCGACGCATCGAATGCCGAATACGCCGGTACTTTGTTATTCAGTGTAGAACAGCAACATAATGGTCCAAATTCAGAGCCATTG
>NW_023486326.1:0-1339 GCF_013731165.1 Rhagoletis pomonella | reverse complement strand
CGGATAAATAGTATTGAGGAATTACGTGCTATTTTTGGGCTTTTTAGAGTCACCTAATTAATTATAGGAGCTCATCCAGTTTCCGAGATAATTAAGACTTTGCTGGGTTGACTGTAACTTAGCAAAACATCCATCCAGTGAAGACTTTTTACTGCTCATCTGGAATTATTATTTTGTGCTTTTTATGTGCTTTGCAAATCTTGCCCGTTAAACATAGAAAAATCGCTAAAAAAATATTGCCCAGTAAACATTGAAAAATCCACTTCTTAAACTGTGGTCGAACACGGACAAATATTATTGAGGAATTACGTACTATTTTTGGGCTTTTTAGAGTCACCAAAATAATTATAGGAGCTCATCCAGTTTCCGAGATAATTAAGACTTTGCTGGTTTGACTGTAACTTAGCAAAACATCCATCCAGTGAAGACTTTTTACCGCTTATCTGGGTTTATTATTTTGTGCTTTTTATGTGCTTTGCAAATATCGTTAAACATTGAAAAATCGCTAAAAATATTGCCCAGTAAACATTGAAAAATCGCTTGACGTCACGGTAGCAGACCAACTTTATAAATTTTGGTCGAACACAGATATATATTGCTGAGGAATTAGGTGATATTAAGGGGCTTTTTAGGGCCGTCAAAATTATTTAAGGTGCTCAGTCAGTTTCCGGGATAATTAAGACTTTACTGGGTTAAATGTAACATAGCAAAACATCTATTATGTGAAGACTTTTTGTTTAACATTTTAAGTTTATGGAAAACTGT
Organism: Rhagoletis pomonella; assembly: GCF_013731165.1. Classification (NCBI taxonomy): domain Eukaryota; kingdom Metazoa; phylum Arthropoda; class Insecta; order Diptera; family Tephritidae; genus Rhagoletis; species Rhagoletis pomonella. Next base: position 574 of record NW_023486326.1, on the reverse strand, counting down.
CAAGTGTACTCATTGAGGTGTTTAATAAACTCAGAGTTTAATTTGACATTTGTTGGTTAACTTTTTCTTATTTACATTTAGCCTGTCCCCGTACTCCAGCATTAAGACAGAAATAGTCCGAAGTGGCCGTGGTGTAGAATACCAACCGTTTAGCCATAAAGAAATAAAAAAAAATTAGCTAAATAACACTTTCCATGCTGATTTCAACCATATGAAGATTATTTGGCGCAAATAAAAACTAAAGCCAGTAAAAAAGGTTCAAGTCTAACTTTTATATTTATAATATCTCGGGAACTATTTGACCGATCACAAACGTATTGATGCTAATTTAAAGATAATTTAAATACCTTTTACGTCATTAAAAAAAAAGAAAAGATATATATATATATATATTTTGATTATTAGGTGTTTCTGGCTTAAAAATATAAATGAAAGGAAACAATTATGTCCACCAAAAGAAATATCCCCTAATTACCTTTATTTTGACGTCATTAGTTTTTTAATAGGTCATAGTGTCCAAAAGATAATAATATTTAAAAAAATTTTAAAATTTAACTTTAACCATTGATATGTC
>NW_023486325.1:0-1339 GCF_013731165.1 Rhagoletis pomonella | reverse complement strand
TGAAGAAAACAGCTGATGATATTGTTGTCTAAATACTAGTTTGAGGGCAAATAATACATGCAATTCGCTACAAACGCATATAAAGGAAAACGCGGCAACCCGAACGATCAGGTCGTTCGAACCGAAAATCAAAATCAATTCGATTCGAACAAAGAGTGTTCTGCACAATTTTGTCGAGCTCGCAATGAGACAGAGTGGAAAAGGAACGCGCAACACTACTAACAAAAAGTGTCCGGACACGAAAAATGAGTCCGCCTTAACTCGGAAAAGTAAAAGCGGCCCCTTTTTCATTTATGATTTCTATGTAAAAAGACTTGATCTTTCGATTGAGACAACTAAAAACAATATTAAGAAGTAAAGAAGTATAAGCTCGGGCGAAACCGAATTTTATATACCCTGCGTATCCCCAGGCATCAAATATCGTCGTTTCAACTTTCTCTAACCTATATTTGCATGATAAGCAGGGGAGTTTTCCCCGATTTCAAACTTTTTCGATAATATGCTGAATTAGAGTTAATGAAATAATTGAACCAAGCTTGGTAGAAATCTATAAAGGGGTTACCGCGATACACCTTGTAGTCATAAAGTGGGCGATGCCACGCCCGATTCCTAAAAGTCTATAGCAGTCCTATTTATTGTTAAGAGATTTTTATAACTATTAACCTGGAGTAAACTAGGGCCTCAGTTATTGAAATATCGGACTTGATCTTTCGATTGAGACAACTAAAAGCAATCATAACAAGTAAAGAAGTATAAGTTGGGGCGAAACCAAACTTTATATACCCGGCGCAGGTATCAAATATCGTCGTTTCAACTTTCTCTAAACTATATTTGCATGATAAGCAGAGGGGGTTTTCTTGATTTCAAACTTTTTCGATAATATGCTGAATTAGAGTTAATGAAATAATTGAACCAAGTTTGGTAGAAATCTATAAAGGGGTTACCGAGATACACCGTATAGTCATAAAGTGGGCGATGCCACGCCCAATGCCTAAAAGTCTATAGCAGTCCTATTTATTGTTTAGAGATTTTTATAATATTTACTTGGAGTAAATTAGGGCCTCAGTTATTGAAATATCGGACTTTTCGGATGTCTGTAATTTACCATTATACGGGAAGTGGGTTTAATTTTAGTTCGATTTGAATAATTTTCAAAGAATTTCTTCCTTGTTGTAAGGTTACTAAGTGCACGGAGTTTGGTAGAATTTGATGAATCGGTTACCGAGATACACATTTGTGGTCATAAGGGGGCGGCGCCACTCCCATTATCCAAAAATGTATAATAATTTAATTTTCTGCTAAGTGGTTATTGTAATTATCGATTTTGAGTATATTAGCT
>NW_023486324.1:0-1340 GCF_013731165.1 Rhagoletis pomonella | reverse complement strand
TTTTTTTGATAAATGCGCGTAAACATTTAGGAAATTGCCATTGGCGATTTTTGCCGATAATTTACCTTCAAATAAATTTTTTCCAATTATAAAAATATACAAAACTTAGTTTTCCACGATAATTTTACAGAAGAAGCTAATGAACTGCGTGATAAACCTGACTTAAGAAGCATATTAAAATACTGTCAAAAATGTTTAATCACCCTAATCGAAGAACTTTTGAAACGATTACCTAGTCAATTAAATATTTTTAAAAAAGCTTTGATTTTGTCACCAGAAAAGTGTGTGAATCACAAGAGGCCGAGCTTCAGGGACCTGCCAATTCACTATTTGACTTTGGAGGAAAGAAAAGCAGCGGAAACTGAATATTTAAGTCGTTTAACTTTCCCATGGAATAACTCTTCTCGGAACCATTCCATCCGACTCTGAAGAGTTTTGGATTATTGCTTACGGAGTGAGAACCGCAACAGGCAATAAAATGTTTGGAAATATAAGTAAACTCATATTATTATACTTGTCAATACTAATTCATAACATAATGATTAAATGCTGATTTAAATTATTTTTCTCATAATGATTACATTCCCTGCGTTTAAAATTTGAAATAAAATAGTTTAGTGAAAGTACCACATTTCATTGCTTTTGGACTGGTGCGTGACTAGTTACTATCGGACTGGTTCGTTTATGGCGAAAAAAAACTAGTACTGAACTAGAAATTTGGTTCACTTGCTCGTGTTCTCCCTACAGGGTATGCACGCATCCCATTAAAAGGCTTTCTAAGGCTGAGTTTTGTCGCTAAATTTGAAAACTATTACACATTCTTTTAGGCTTTCAACACAGACCTACTCCTATAATAGTTAACTGCCCTTTCGCTAGTTTTTTGAATGCATGCAATAAATGAGTTTGGTATTATGTTATCCATTATGTCTGTGTTGATCTTGTCAAGCAAATGAAGGGACCTAAAGTTCTAGGTCGCCTCCGAACGGCAAATGGTTTTTATGAGAAGCGATTTCATGGCAGAAGTACACTTGGAGGTTTGAAAATGCGACGACCGCAGATCGGGAATTGCGTAGAACAACATTTACTGGAACTTTTTATTGGATCTGGATGACAGTCTTCCTAAAATAAATTTGCAAAATTTATTGAAATAGTAACTCTTCATACTATGAATTTTCGAGGAAAATTATCCTCGAAGAGAAGTTTAACATTTTAACACGCAGGAAAAACTTAATCAATTTCAAATCAAAACGGCAATGCTGGTTCTGCACTAAAAAAAATAGTTAGTTATTTTCTAATATAACGTAAATTTGTGAAATAAAAATGAGACTTTTCCAAAAAAA
>NW_023486323.1:0-1340 GCF_013731165.1 Rhagoletis pomonella | reverse complement strand
CAGACGCTCTTGGCTCAATCCTTATGCATTCGTACTGAAATATACTAACAAGAAATGCGATTGTTTTATAAGAGAAGAGAGAGAGAAGAGAACAAAATATGCATTCCCACGACAGCCGGTTCTACGTACCGGAATGACTCGGGTTTCACTCGACCAAGGGCTGTTGTTTCGGCGATCTAACCCCGTCTAGATCGGCGATACCTACCAATCATTATTCGTCCATGTAGCAATACCTTGCAGCCGGATTGCTCCGCATCCTTCTTCTCCGGGCGGGCGTAGAGCCCAACCCCGGACCTGAAACTTACTTCTGCTGTGTTTGCCAGAATCTACTCCACCCGAACTCCACTTCGGTTAGGTGCAACTCCTGCAACGGATGGAGTCACCTAAGAACCTGCTCTGGCCTTAGGTCTCACCGGGAGTAGACCACAAACTTTGTGGCTCCCTGTTGCTCAAGCCAAATGGCACAATCAGCCTCCACGGCTACCCACTCGCGTAATGCACGGGTGCGACCTAGCACCCGAAGAGCCTGCACGGCCCCTAGAAGCTCCCCTGAGCAACAGCAAACCTCCCAACACCCCCCACCCACACAACCTACCGGCCGGTCCCACTCGCGAGCGCGAGCCAACCAGCAGCTGCTGGTTGCCCACACCATCTGCTCCGTGTGCCAGAACAGAATATACCGGAATGTGACGTCAGTCAAATGCAACACATGCCTTGGCTGGTGCCACTTCCGGCTATGTTCTGGTCTACACACCACACGCGAGTGGACTACCAACTACAGCGCCCCTTGCTGTAGTGCACCGCCGGCGCAGACAACAACGCCCACATCGCAGCCACCTACCATCAGGCTGCAACAGCAACTGCGTCGTGCGCAACAGGCCGGTAGGCCCCACACTTCCCTCACCCCCCGTATCGCGACCAGCCTCCCAAGGCATTCGAACGTACTCCAACTTAACTGCAACGGACTCCAGAGCAAGATTGAGGAGATAGCAGTCTTCATGGGTCGGCACCGGATATTGATAGCTGCGGTCCAAGAAACGAAGTTGCACAGCAACTCAACTTTGTTGGGTTGCGCCGCCTACAATGTGCTCCGTAAAGACCGCGAGCGAGATAATGGTGGAGGATTAGCGTTCATTCTACACCACACAGTGCAGTATCGGCTAATCGAAGAAGACATCGACCCAAGGGACACCACCCTAGAATGTCAGGGCATAGCTGTCCGGTCAGGCGATGTCGAGCTCGAAATATTTAACGTGTACATACCCCCTGTCACCTGCTGCCCGGCTGGATATCTCCCTGACATAGGTGCGCTACTCAGAGGCGAAAACCGACTGGTAGTA
>NW_023486322.1:0-1340 GCF_013731165.1 Rhagoletis pomonella | reverse complement strand
TTCTACCATTTTTTCAAAGTATTGTTGCTTTTCCACAATAAGTTTTTCATTAAAAACGGCCTCGAGCTCAATTAAAATTCTTGAATATAATTGTTATAAGGCCATAAAATAACAAAAAGAAATAACTTAAGGACGAGCACACCTAAAAGTTAAACATTCTAAAGGTAGAATTATTAACAAAAACCAACAGCCACATGATCAAATGTAAATCGTAGCGGAATAGCTGCGCTTGATTGTGTTGGCTTAGCAAAATGAAAAAGTGGGAAAAAACCAACGATAATTTACATGTCGGACTTAGCACAGTGCGTAGGCAACTGGCTGAGTCAGTGGGATCGTCAGTTCGAATCTACTGAAAGAAGTATGATGAGGAAATGTGGTAATTTCCGAAATAGCTATCGCTTCTACCATTTTTTCAAATTATTGTTGCTTTTACACAATAAGTTTTTCACTAAAAACGGCCTCGAGCTCAATTAAAATTCTTGAATATAATTGTTATAAGGCCATAAAATAACAAAAATAAATATCTTAAGGACGAGCACACCTAACAGTTAAACATTCTAAAAGTAGAATTATTAACAAAAAACCAACAAAAACCAACAGCCACATGATCAAATGTAAATCGTTGCGGAATAGCTGCGCTTGATTGTGTTGGCTTAGCAAAATGAAAAAGTGGGAAAAAAGCAACGATAATTTACAAGTCGGACTTAGCACAGTGCGTAGGCAACTGGCTGAGTAAGTGGGATCGTCGGTTCGAATCCTACTGAGAGAAGTCTGATGAGGAAATGTGGTGATTTCCGAAATAGCTATCATTTCTACGGCCTCGAGCTCAATAAAAATTGTTTAATATAATTGTTATAAGGCCATAAAATAACAAAAAGAAATAACTTAAGGACGAGCACACCTAAAAGCTAAACATTCTAAAAGTAGAATTATTAACAAAAACCAACAACCACATGATGAAGTGTAAATCGTAGCGGAAAAGCTGCGCTTGATTGTGTTGGCTTAGCAAAATGAAAAAGTGGGAAAAAATCAACGATAATTTACAAGTTGGACTTAGCACAGTGCGTAGGCAACTGGCTGAGTCAGTGGGATCGTCGGTTCGAGTCCTACTGAAAGAAGTCTGATAAGGAAATGTGGTGATTTCCGAAATAGCTATCACTTCTACCATTTTTTCAAATTATTGTTGCTTTTCCCCAATTAGTTTTTCATTAAAAACGGCCTCGAGCTCAATAAATATTGTTGAATATAATTGTTATAAGGCCATAAAATAACAAAAACAAATAACTTAAGGACGAGCACAACTAAAAGTTAAACATTCTAAAAGTAGAATTATTAACAAA
>NW_023486321.1:0-1340 GCF_013731165.1 Rhagoletis pomonella | reverse complement strand
CAACAATTATATTCAACAATTTATATTGAGCTCGAGGCCGTTTTTTAAATGAAAATTTATTGTGGAAAAGCAACAATAATTTGAAAAAATGGTAGAAGTGATAGCTATTTCGGAAATCACCACATTTCCTCATCAGACCTCTTTCAGTAGGATTCGAACCGACGATCCCACTGACTCAGCCAGTTTCAACATTTTGTTATAAGCGTACTTCCTGCTAAAGAATTATTGCAAACATCAATTTTGAATAAATTAGCTACAGTATTTACTGATTTATAGAAGCTTTCGTATTTCTCTAAATTACCGTTATGTAGGATGTGGGCGTGGTTATTATCCGATTTTTTAAATTTTCAGCCGTTTGGTATGTTTTGTGAAGGCCAACAACTGTGCCAAGTTTGGGATAAAATGGTGGAGCGGTTCCCAAGATATACACATGTAATCACAAGTGGGAGTGCCGACGCCCATTTTCCAAAAATTTATAATATTCTTATTTTTGGTTTAAAAATGATTGTACATATCAATTTTAAGTGAGTAAGCTTCAGTAGGTACTAAAATATCGCAGTTTTCGTATTTCTGAAAACTACCGTTATATGGAAGGTACGCGTGGTTATCGTCAGATTTTGCCCATTTTCAACACCGTCCGTCCTACTCTAAAAAGTACACATACCAAGTTTCGTTAAGATATCTCAATTTGTACCCGAGTTATCGTGTGCACATACGGTTACTCTTTTCATTCTGATCATTTATGTATACATTTCGTCGCCTGGGTAAAAGATTGTCGTAAGCGCAATTTTGACGATTTTTAGTTATAGATGCAGTTATAAATTTTGAAATAAGGTCTTTCGATTGGTGTTATCTGTTTTTAGATATCTCCTTTAGTTTCCGAGATATTGAGTATAGTGTCGTTAATTTAGTAGAAATTTTGATCACATTTTGTCGTATTTCGTACAATGTGGCTGCCAAATTGTGGACAAATGACGCTTACGACAAAATTTTACTAAATAACATGCTTTATAAACTCAAAACATAAACATTAAAAATTAAATAATTTAAGAATTTTGTGCACTATATTCAACAATTTTTATTGAGCTCGAGGCCGTTTTTAATGAAAAAATTTGTGGAAAAGCAACAATAATTTGAAAAAATGGTAGAAGTGATAGCTATTTCTGAAATCACCACATTTCCTCATCAGACTTTCAGTAGGATTCGAACCGACGATCCTACTGACTCAGCCAGTTGCCTACGCACTGTGCTAAGTCCGACTTGTAAATTGTCGTTGCTTTTTTCCCACTTTTTCATTTTTGCTAAGCCAACACAATCAAGCGCAGCTATTCCGCTACGAT
>NW_023486320.1:0-1340 GCF_013731165.1 Rhagoletis pomonella | reverse complement strand
ATTTTTCAAAATTTTATTATAGACGTATTTCCTGGTAAGGAATTGTTTAAAGCATCAATTTTGAATAAATTGGCTTTAATATTTACTGATTTATCGAAGATTTCGTATTTCTCCAAATTACCGTTATATGAGATGTGGGCGTGGTTATTGTCCGATTTTAAAAATTTTCGGCCATTTGGTATCCTGTACCAAGGCCAATAACTGTGCCAAGTTTGGAAGAAATCGGTGCAGCGGTTGCCAAGATATACACATGTATCCATAAGTGGGCGTGGCTACGCCCATTTTTCAAAAATTTATAACATTCTTATTTTTTCGTCTAAAAATTATTGTAAATATCAATTTTGAGTTAATAATCTTCAGTAGTTACTAAAATATCGCAGTTTTCGTATTTCTGAAAATTACCGTTATATGGGACGTAGGCGTGGTTATTGTCCGATTTTGCCCATTTTCAATACCACCCGTCCTACGCCCGAAAGAAGTATACGTACCAAGATTCGTTAAGATATCTTAATTTTTACTCGAGTTATCGTGTGCACAGACGGACGGACGGACGGACGGACAGACAGTCACCGCTTAATCGATTTCTCTTTTCATCCTGATCATTTATGTATACATTTGTCTATATCTATCTCGATTCATTTTGCCTGTTACAAACAACCGTTATGTGAACAAAGTTATAATACCCTTGTGCACAAGTGCGCTCGGGTATAAAAATTCTAAAATTAAATACGCAGTTTTACTATATTTGGCCCATAGTGTCGTGGGTATATTGATTGCTTGGTGTGGTTTTAAATTTTTTGTTTCAAACTGTTTCAATCTTTTTACTCAGAATTTTTAGAAAAATTTTAGGTACGCTATTTTATAAGTACTAGTGTTCGCCCAGCGGTTGAAATTCAACCGCTAAAATTAAGGATAGTTTATGTGAGTTTAGTTGAGCTGAAATAAAATTTGTTGGAATGGGTTAAGTGGAGGGGAGTTTAGCTTAGTACTTAGCATAACATAACATAGAATAGCATTAGATTCAATAACATAACATATGTAGCATAACACATCACAATATAACATCGCACATTCTTCAGTTGTATTTCCTTTTTATCCCTATCACTTTCTTCCTCTCTATCTTTGTCTCTATCGCTTTTAATGTTTATGTTTATGTTTATCTACACCTTCATATTCATGTTCATGTTCATGTTCATGTTCATGTTCAAGTTCATGTTCATGTTCATTTTCATGTTCATGTTCATGTTCATGTTCATTTTCATGTTCATGTTCATGTTCATGTTCATGTTCATCTTCATCTTCATCTTCATCTTCATCTTCATCTTCATCTTCATCTTCAT
>NW_023486319.1:0-1340 GCF_013731165.1 Rhagoletis pomonella | reverse complement strand
ATTTTAGTGTATTATCAGCAAAATTATGTCAGTTTGTTTGTATAAACCATGATTCAATAATGAAAGGTTTTGTAAGAAAAACTTTCTCTCGCTCTAATTTTATCAATGACACTCCCACCCTACTCCTAAAAACAAAAACAGTGATATTTCTTTTCCAAATATCTTTGCAAGTTTTAAGAACATTTTTAAATTGTTAGTAGTGAAATTTTTACTTTTTAAAATTGAAGAAATGTTTGTTCTTCATTCGCTGGCGCCAACAAGACAAAATGGTTGAGCATCGTTGGACTACAGAAATTCAATGTAGGCTAAAAAAACGAAATTCCCTTAAATGCCGAAATATATTTGTCGATATTCGTGGAGACCTCTTGATTCTGCCAAGTCGCTGTAAAGTAAAGCATGCAATGGTTTTGGTAAATGAGCCAACGCAGGTATCCTGGTGTCTCCGAATGAGGCTTTGACGCAATATAACATTGCCAAACCGCATCCATAGGCCCAATCGTCACACGACAGTTCGGTTTAGTCAATGGCACGATGTATGTAATTGCACACTTAAAAGGTTTACGCACGAGGCGAATGTTGGTTGGCGACCAACTTTGTTGAAAGCGATTAGTTGAAAGTAGAATGCAAAGTTGAACAATGCAAACGCCTTTTTATGGCGAATATTTTTATATTTTTTTATATTTTGATATTTTTAATCATTAAATTTTTTTCGGGCAACCCGGCGAATGGTTAATATTCTGACAGTTGTATAGTCTCCCCAGAATATTAAAAGTGCGACATCAAAGAATTCGAATTACCATATTCGAAACAATCGAGCCATATCCGCGAAGGAAACGTAAGCTCCAAATTTTTATATTTGCCGTTTTTTTTTTGTTTAATAAATACTGCATATTTTCCACAAACAAATAGCTTCTTCATATCCATCATCTGGCAAACAAATACAACAGAAAAAAAGCTGAAAGTGGACCATCCTCCATCCATTCTCGAGTTATGCGCCATCTGACGTACGCAAGTTTGGTATATACATAGAAATATTTATTTTCAATAACAATCGGGGGTTATATTCGATGTAAATAAGCTTGTTTAAATTAAATAATTAAATCAAATTCGCTTTTGTTTTAAAATACCACCATTCACTATTATCCACACCTTTTTATGGAATTTAGCTCCCATTTTAGGAAGTGTGATTGAATTCTTCCCCTTTTTCTCCTGCTTCCATAAACCATCCCTGTGGGTGGGAGTGCCAAATTTTAGAAAAAAGCTACTTACAAAACCTTTAATAATTGAATCATGGTATAAACGTAAATTTATAAGTATGTAATAAGTAAGCATAAGAAATT
>NW_023486318.1:0-1340 GCF_013731165.1 Rhagoletis pomonella | reverse complement strand
AATTCCGAAGTTCAAAAGTTAATATCTTAAAAAAACTCCTTCTTGAAGATTTCAAGATCTTTTGAGATCAGTTGGAGGTATTGTATAAAAAATCTTAGCCAAACATTTTTTGTAAACAAAATATATAACAAAACTTTCATTCCAGAAATATTAACTACAAAATGCAAACCAAAATCAAGCCCCAAGTGCTTTGTTACTGGATTTTGCGTATCATCGAAGGACTTGCCAAACTAAAGTGAGGCACATTTTGATCTCTTACCAGCACCAGACTCCAATTATTAAAATTTTATTGTTTGAAAACAAACGAACTGACTGGCACCTCGCTGAAGGGCTTCGCAAGATCACTCAGTAATACGCGTATCAGTGATGGTATATAACTGAATAGAGGCTCGTTACAACAGTTCACTCCTGGCCAAGGCAACAAAGTGACTTGCTCTCTTTTCCAGAAATATTTAATCGAATGCATTGACAACAAGAAATTAAATTTTAATAAAGTTTTATGAAGAGCGCACAAGTATTTTCAATTTTGCGACGTTTCATATGCCGAATAATAGTCCGGGTCTCTGCAAATGGCATTCACACACGCACGTACACAACTAAAACTGCGGTCATATGCCGGTCAAGCAATTAGAATAAAAATTATGTTATCAAAAGCCGTTCAACCTTGATCTCCATATTGCCTAGCAATAGCCAACCTTCGCACTGTCGCACTGTTCGCTCTCACTGAAATGCATTTCATCATTAACACGTTTCCGCGAGTAAATAAATGACGACGACCTTGCTGTGACACCTTCAGCCGCTTGCTTCTACCTAATACATTTTTCAAGGTACAATTTCTGTATAGTTTTTTTGCTGACGTCATTATCGGTACACCTCACTATGTACATACACATATGTGCTAGACTTTTATATGCGTACATACATATGTATGTACATATAAATTTGATGCGTATTGGCTGCGGGTTATTTATTGATTGCTGCGGTACGGCATCCTTCATCAGATTTTTTACGATATACTATATATTTATATGAAGAGTGTTTAATAGAAATATGTAATCCCTTTTACTAATCCACGACAATTCCTTCGCAAGTGAGCCCAGCTCATATTTACTAAACACGTGGAAAGGGGCTGAAAGGTGTAGCACTCCGCCCACTACTTTGGTGTGGAACGCCATTATGGTGTGATAAGGCAGCTGACCCTTACTACAATTCACTGACAGCTGTGATGGCCAAAAGTTTCATTTTTCAATTTTTTTTTTTAATTTTTTTCTGTTAATCTAATTAGTGATATCTGAGCCACCTAATTCATACTTTATATAGTAATCTGAGTGAGAAAAAAA
>NW_023486317.1:0-1340 GCF_013731165.1 Rhagoletis pomonella | reverse complement strand
CTCATATGTATATGTACACTGTATTTACAAGTAAGCTTATATCAAACGTGAAACCCTAATTGCATACACAAGAAATTGATTTATAAAAATTTTGCTTGACACACTGTTGCCAGCCTTCTCAATATATTTAAACTTAGCACGTTGTATTCATAGAAATGTAGAAAAATTCAATCTAATATTTTTATACCAAATATATTTGGCAACGTATTTGGCAGGTGCTGGTAACCATGGGTACTTCGGTTTTTCTACCTAATTACTTTTTGTTCGGCATTTAAAGACGACTCAAAGAGAATAGCAGCCGTCACGTTTATTCTACTCGCAATTTCGTCTTTTTCCAATCTTTTTTGGATTTCTTTTAGTGCTTTTATAGGCTTTAGTTTCGGATGTCATTAATTCGGTTAGAGGAACATCTTCGTCCGATGAAGTTGCTTCAGATTCTAGCCCATCTGCGAACACAGTAGGGTGTAACACGGGCATGTAGATTTCCGGCTCGCACAACTCAATACTTTTGGACGCAATGGGAGTGTTTTAAATTAGGTCCTGGGAATTCTTCCGCTTCAATGGCATCAATATCAGATTTTATTTCAATACAATCTAAATGCGTTTGAAGAGTTTTTTGCTTCTCATCTATACTTAACCAAAACGTATGGAAATCGAATAAATGCTGCCAACACTTTTCGCATACTCATTACCAAATATATGAACATGAGTTCTTAGCGTTTAAATCTCACAAAAAAAAAAAAAAAAACCCAACGCTTTGCTCTAAAATAGCAATGCATTGTCTTCAGAAGGCTGTTCAGAATCTGGCATTTGCATATTTAGGTATTTGTAAATTCACAACAATAGAATGCAAACGGTTGCCTTGGTGACAGGCATAAAATTTGCAAATGCAAATTCAAGACCATTTGCACAACATCCTGAACAGCCCTATAGATTTTATTTCTTTTTATTATTTTATAATAGGCTGCTTTGTAGGTCGAGGGTTTAGAGGCTGATGCCTTGAAACTAGTTGAGGGGAAAATCGTTTTCGTAGTGGAGTTTCGCTCGCTCGCGCAGTTGCGGGAGGCTTTTGCGCTAAAAGCTTGTTCAAGCACGCTCACGAGTACGAAAAAAATAGTAAACGAATTCATGTCATTCATAGTTTACCTGTCGTTCGCTTCAAAATTCCGCTCAGAATTATCAGGAAAACTCATTGCTGCCCACTGCCGTCTCTCGTCAGCGCTCGCGCTCGTAATAATCTGCCGCATAGCCCGCGCCACTACCACTACCGTCGCCTCCCAACCAGCTACTACCGCCGCCCGCCCACCAACTGCCCAGAAATCACCGCTCACTGGCATGCG
>NW_023486316.1:0-1340 GCF_013731165.1 Rhagoletis pomonella | reverse complement strand
TGTTCCTGCCCAGTATTCAGTGAAGCCACTGAAATATATAACTCGCGCGATTAGTGCATTATTTCATACCATATATGTGTGTATGTGTTGTCACCGTTGTGCATGCTTTGTATACATATACTTTCTTAATTACATATGAAAAAGCATCCGAGACGTGCAAAACGCCATCCGTGTAGTGAAAAATGCTTCATTTTAATACGGGAGTATTTGAATTGAATATTTCCATTATATGTACGTAGTGTATGTATAATGGAAAAATCCATTTTGTTAAGACTTTTTCACTTGATTTAAATACGAACATTTTTAAACGGTAATACAAAATTTTTTTCTTACAACGCGATTTTTTTCTCAGTGAAGGATAATATTATTAACAGCTCAATCTAATATTACCGGCGAGAGTTTTTCTACGCACGCACGAAAGTTTTTCCCATTTGATAAATCCAAATCAATTTGCATGCGTGATTTCTCGGAGTTGCATTCCTGTCAAATTTACAGGGGTTTGCTGACAAAAATTTTGATTTCATAGTCGCGCCAAAATGCCAATTGAGCATAAATGTCAAATCGAAATGTCACGCAAGACAAATCTTGGAATTTGGTTGGCCTGTAACAATTCTTCCCGATATAAAATGGGCTTTAAAGTGCAGAAATTTGTACTATGGTTAGGATTGCATGTGGTGGGATTTGAACCCGCGGCCTCGGTGTTTAAGTCAACACCTCAATCTCTACGTGTAGTAATAATAATAAAGTCCGGCGCTTACACAATATGTTAGTGTTTGGCCGAACTTCTCCTCCGATTTGTCGCGTGGGCCTTAATGTTGTGGCACAAAGGGGGTGTCTACAATTTTATGTAGACTCTGAACGGCGATTGTATTTTATGGGCAGCTGTTTTTCATTTTCAAGGTTTGCGCACTTCTATCCACTTCCACCCAGCGGCCTATATGCGAGACCTATATTCAGATAAATTTTTTGGTTTTTGGTATCGATATTTGGAATATCGATTCTTTTTATTCCGATATTCCCGCGTAATTGAAACAAGCTCTTGGCTCAATCCTTATCCATCCGTCCTGAAGTATACTAGCCAGAAATTCGATTGCTATATAAAAAAAGAACCATTTTAAAATATAAGTGTTTTTACTCTAGAAAATAATTTATGCAACCTCATATACGCGGTTAGGCATCTTGTTGATACGCGGTTTTGTACTTTAAACGACGATATACATAGCTGTGTCAAATTTCAGTACGTTGGTTTAAGCGGTTCCAGCGATAACGATATGAGAACTTAAGTAAGAGAAGTAATAATAATAATAATAATAATAATAATATCCCAACGGTTTTTACCC
>NW_023486315.1:0-1341 GCF_013731165.1 Rhagoletis pomonella | reverse complement strand
GGATCTAATCGGTGTTCACCTTGGCACCGGCTAGATGCAGAGTGCGCAGTGGCATTTGAGCCAGCACGCATGCGTTGCAATTTGGTGACAGCACTACCATAAGCCACCTCCACTTGCGCTAGTAGCTCCTCATGAGCGTCCAATTCTTCGTAAGTGGCTCCGGCCACTAGCGCGATATGATTGTCCATGAAGCGATTATAGTGCCCGGTTAGAATGCTGATGGTGTGCTCCACTCATCATCCACCCCATCCGCGGTATAACCTTCGTTTTCCACCTCCGCCCTGATGCGTAGTATAAAACTCCTCGCCGCTCTTCTTATATTCATTGCAGCCATAGTTCCGCGGTTAGAATCGCGAAGGTAAACTAGTTTTATTTTACAGCGTAGATTATACGAAACTTTGACAATAAAAAACCGCGCTTTCAGTCCTCACAGGAGGCACCAAAAATATGTACGATAAAAGCAACTGAAAACCGATTATGTTTGTACACACCGACCAGCGGGAATATAATGGCCCTTATTTATTTGCAAACTCGTCTTTTATAGAAATCTACAAACGGTACAATAGCGTGATTTGTTAACGTTAGATTTTATGATGTTTACAGGTTCAAGAATATTATATATAAAGATGGAAGTATGTATGTATGTATGCAAAACATAAATAATCGAATGACACTTAAGGCTAGTTCAGAGTGCAGCCGCGAACGACACTAAAGGTTCGTGCAGAGTGCAGACGATAAAGCTGGTCGTTGCCACTTAATCGCGTACATCCTCCCCGGCTAAGTCCTCTGGACTTAGAATGCCTTCGTGGGCTTGAAGGATACGGCATACTCGTTGGACTGGGCGCTGACACAAATTTTTGCGACAGAAGCCTCTTTCGAATGTGCAGGATGCGATGGTGACTACGCGCACCAGCCCGTCACTCCCCGGATGCACTGCTGTAATGCGACCGATGCGCCATCGAGATGGAGGAATCTGCTCTTGCTGGATGGCCACCACGTCACCAACTTGTAGATTTGGCGTAGGTCGGGCCCACTTGCTACGAGCCTGCAGCTGGACCAAGTATTCCTCCTTCCAACGGTGCCAAAAATGTTGCAACATGCGTTGTAGTCGTTGGTAGTACTTTAGCCGATTGTCCGGTGCTTCCGGAACGGGGGCCTATGGACGAGAATTCAATGGGCGGCCGATGAGGAAGTCTCCGGGTGATAGCGCGACGCCGCCTTCGGGATCGTCTTGAAGAGCGATGAGGGGTCTCGAGTTGAGACATGCCTCAATGCGTACCAGCAGGGTACTGAGTTGGATGAACGGGAGAACAGCGTCACCAATGACGCGCTTGAGATGCT
>NW_023486314.1:0-1341 GCF_013731165.1 Rhagoletis pomonella | reverse complement strand
CATATATTACTTTTCATATCAATTCAAGTGTATTACATGCGCCCCACGCTTTTCATTTTCAATTTCATAGATTGTTTATAATGACTTTTGCTAAAATTTCAAAATCAAAAGTTATCAAAACAAATTCTATGGGACTGAGAAATATTATTTTCTACTTTTTAGTTCATTTATAAAAGCGTTGTATATTAAAAAGGTTTTTTTTATATTATTTATTTTCTACTTTTTAGTCCTGTCTGAATAAAAGTTTGCAATAGATATTAAAATAATTCAACGATATTAATAGAAAGGTGCACACACATGCATTTACATATGTATGTACATACAAACGAGCACCAATTAATTTTATTTAAAGAAATGGCGTGTCGTCTATTTCCGGTGTAGCAAACGTAGTACATAGGGCGACATCTAGATGTCATCTACCTCGCCCTATTCACTATGCCTTTTTTATAGGAGCTTTTCAAAGCTTTGCTTTATGGTGTCGGACACACAACATTGAAAGTTTCTGGAACACAACATTGAAAGTTTCTGGAACTCAACATTGCAAGTTGATAAAAGCGTTGTAAAAATAAAGATTATTTTCCGTCCCTGAAAGAAAGCAGGCTATAAAAAATAACCCAAAACATTTTCGGCTTGTTCACCGTCGAAATTGGTGTGCCATCGACTTGAATGCCTAGTTGAAGCCTGAACTCCTTCGTCTAGGTGGTGAAGATGGTCGCCTTTGATTTCGTTAGAGAGAGGGAAGTAGCCGTTTACTTACGAGCAGAGCTCATCAATTCCATTCCCAGACGCCAATATCGAACAGTCGTCAGCGTATGAGAGTCTTCGTAGTTTTTTATATATCTCTTTGCTGCGATTCCAATGTCACGATGCGGTGGCGTAGCCAGGATTTCGCGAAGAGAGACAAAAAAATATTCTGCCGTAACTTAAAGGAGAGACACACAATGGCTAGAGGCGGCGACTGAGTCTATTTATTTCTTTCATACATTCATGCATATGTCTGTATATGGGCCATTCTTTACATTTGTCCACCCGCTTACTTCTTACCGAAAATTTGGAATTAAAATTTGACAAGTATTAACAGCCGATACCGGGTATCACTTTTATAAATAATATACAGTGGTTAAAATTCGTACAGTAGTTTTTTCTTAATATTTGTAATGTTTTTATATATATTTTTTGTTAATTTTTAACAAAATACAGATCATTTTTTAACAAAAACTATATAAATTAGGTTTTGAAACTTTTTACAAAACAGAAAAAAATCAACAACCTTCATTAAAATTTCAAAATTTATATTCGGAATTTATAGAAAAATTTTTAGTATGCAGTTTTGTAGCTAAT
>NW_023486313.1:0-1341 GCF_013731165.1 Rhagoletis pomonella | reverse complement strand
TTTTGTTTTTTTTTTTTTGTTATTTTTCCGTTAATTATTTTCATAGAAACTATCAAACTTATCGAAAAGTGTCACTTTTAAAATTCTTGACGTTTCCAAACAATTTAATTTTTAAATTTACTCACAAACTCACACACACATTTTCATTTTCAATCTCAAGCAACAACAATTTCGAACAATTTCAATTTTTTATTTTCACTTTTATATGATTTTAAAATGTTGGCAAACTTCAAAAAAAAAAATCATGGATTGAGAGAACGGTTCTACCTTGCTATGTTTTTATCATGATGTATACAAAGTTTATGGAGAATTTTTTTTAGCTTTCATTTGCCGTATTTCGTATTACAACTATTCAATGAGTTCGTAAGATATACGTGATTAAGTGGAATCACCATTTTTTAAGCTGAATGACGGTATCCATAGAAAAAAAATGTTAACTAACATATCTACATATGCACTGGATAGTGGCATCCATAGAACATGTTTGCTGTAAATCAGTGTTATTAGTGAGTTTTCTTTTTTCACTTAAGAATAATGATTATTCAAAAAATTCAAAAGCAAAATCACGGCGATTTTCGACGCATCCCTTTCAGAGGTGTCGCTTACCTTAATAAAAGGTAAATTTTTATGTCGTCTACATTTTTTGTGCACCAAAAAATTATGATCCCAGTTCTGAACAAACGCCTTCGTCTTTTTAAGAGTAGAACTCCATAATGCCCAAAAGGCGCTTGGTGGGGAGTTCTGTTCTTTTATGTATGTGTTATGAAGCACTTAAGTTTGACATTTTGAATCCTTTTGGATGGTAACAAACAAAGACTACCTCAAAACGTTAACTCATTTCAAAAATATGGTTTTTAGTCGACAACGGGAACTGATTGTTGATTATGTTGCGCAATAGGTGATGAAATGTGGTGTATTGAAAATCAAGATCTACTTCATGTACAAATTATATCATGCGAAAAATCCGATTGGTTTCTTGTTGAAAGTTCGCGAGTTGTTTTTTTAGTGTTACTCCCTTCTCTCGGCAGAAAAAAATCAAACGGTAAAGCATTGACTTGCATTTATTTCAATCAATTTAGTCCCAAAAGCGAGTAAAATAAAAAGAAACTTGAACAATTTTGGCCTTAAAACGTTTACTTAGGCGTAAAAGTACCGAAATTACTCAGTTTTTTGTTGTCACTCGTTGTAACTTTGAGAAGTTTTCAAATAGAATGTTCATATTAGAGGCAATGCACGCTGCAATCAAATACAACACATCTGTGAAGTTTCAAGAGTTTACCACGAAATTAAAAAAAATTGCAGCATGCAGAATATCTGTCGCAGCGATTTTGTAATTTTTGA
>NW_023486312.1:0-1341 GCF_013731165.1 Rhagoletis pomonella | reverse complement strand
AAAATTTTTTAAAGGACATTTTCAATAACTAATAGCCCTTATGCACCAAAAAAAATATTTATCTTTAAGTCATTTTAAAATATTCGCTCGTCGGACAGAAAACTAAAAAGGCTGTTTTACTAAATTTCGCTCATCGCTTCACGAATATATTGATTTTTGTGTATGTAAATTTACTGTTTTTATACCTTTCATGAGCATGAAATGGTATTATAACTTTGGTCCGATGTTTGTAAGTACCAGAACAAAAGGAGATAGACCCATTAAAATGTATACTTTTATGATCAGAACGTCGAGCTGAGTTGATTTATCCATGTCCGTCTGTCCGTCTGTTTGTATGCAATCTAGTCTCTCAGCTTTCGAGATATCCGGATCAAATTTGGTAGGTGGGTGTATTTTTATAATGTATTAATCATTTGTCGGAACCGGAAGAATCGGACCACTATAGCATATAGCTCCCATACAACTGATTGTTCAGATATGAGATTTTTAGTTATAACTTCTCCATTTATGCAGCTACGAACATGAAATTTTACAGCCCTTGCACCCATTATCAACAGAATGCTTACAGTGAAAATTACAAAGATCGGGTCACTATAACCTATAGCTCCCATACAACTGATTGTTCAGATATAAAATTTTTCGTTATAACTCTTCCTTTTAGATAGCTGGGAATAGGAAATTCCGCACAGTTTTCAATAATTATCAACAGAAAACTTACAGTGAAAATTAAAAAGATCGGATAACTGTAACCTATAGCTCCCATGCAACTGATTGTTCAGATATGAGATTTTTCGTTATAATTCATCCATTTATGTAGCTAGGACCATTTATGAGCAGAAGACTTACAGTGAAAATAACGAAGATCGGGTCACTATAACCTGCAGCCCCCATACAACTGATTGTTCAGATATGAGGTCTTTTATCATATCTCCTCCATTTATGCAGCTAGGAACATGAAATTTCGCACCATTTTCACTCATTATTAACAGAATACTTACAGTGAAAATAACAAGGATCGGGTGACTACAACATATATCTTCCATACATCTGATTGTTCAGATATGGGATTTTACTGTAAAACTCCTTTATTTGAACAGCTAAAACCGATAAATTTCGTAAGATATTTTATAAATAATAATACAAAGTCTACTGAGAAAATCGTCAAAATCTATGCTGTATAAGCTTTATCTCCTATAGCACTGATTGTTCAGATACCAGTTTTTGCGATATATCTCCTTTATGTAGGAAACTAAACCCAATAAATTGTGTTACCGGTTTACATACCGATCACATAGCAGTGAAAATCACTTAGATTGGTGCCATATAAAGTATATCTTCCAT
>NW_023486311.1:0-1341 GCF_013731165.1 Rhagoletis pomonella | reverse complement strand
GGTATAAGGAAGCAGAAACAAAAATAATCACGCATACAGATTGTCAGATAAAATTGTTATCATCTCCAAAACAAATTGGTTTTCTCATACATAAATGCGAAATGTGTTGATGCGTTCAATTTACAAATCTCGCAGGCAATTGACTTCTTAACGCCGTTTCATTACCTTTATGTGCTTTTGCTTTGTAATCTTTGTTTAGACAATTTTACCTTCAAAGTCCTTGAAAACCCATCACATAAATTAGGTTAAATGTTATGCATAACTGGCGCTAGCTGCTATTTGAGCGCCCTATTTATGTACATACATACATACATGCATATGTATTTACAAAAGGCGCAGTGCGGCTGAAGTAGGTATCTACCACGATCCAGAAAATATTCTATCTAAGTATTCTATCATTCTTGGGTATCTACTGTTGCTCTCCTAGTTAGCCAGAAGTCAATTTAATTTCCTTTTCTTGCATTGGGTTATTATCACGCCAACACTTGCGGCTACACTTATGCAAATATTTTAATATTTCTCTACCTCAAAACCATCGTCTACCCACCATAATGCAATTGAATGCGTGAATTCACTTGGATATGTAAATATGTATGTGTGTGCATATTGCTTCCAAACGTAATAAATCTGTTAAATAAAGCTAAACGGCAATAAACCTTAGCTACTTAAAACTTTCCATCATTCCTTTCATATTCTTATTCTGTAATAGAGTAACCCCGCATATTCGCTTATTTTGTTGTATAATCAAATTCCAGAGGTTATGGTTTTGGATATATTGATTGGATATTTTATAGAAAGTGGGCGCATGTAAAGTAATGGAAAATGGGCTGAGTTGTATTAATGAAACATGTGTACATACTTGGGAAAGAGTGATAGGCGTAATATTCAGAAATTTAACGAATAATGTTGCAGATCGACTTGCTTTCGTGGTAACAGCTTAGGCATGAATCAATGCCTTATAAAGCGGCAGGGGAAATGTTTAGTAGCGCTCACGTTTTTGGGGTGGGTGGCGGAGGGGGAGAAGGCGGGGCCCCCCCAGTGGAAAGGGGACAGTCCCCTAGGGAACCGTTTGAAAAAGGGGGAAAAACGGAATTTTCTTAGGCAAACTGAGCAGTTTGAAGTGGAATATGACCCAACTAACAGAAACCGTGGGATTTTTTAATAAAAGAAATTATGCCAAATTAGATATCGGGTGAATTTGAATAAAGAATAAAAAAGTTAATTAAAAATAGAAAAAACAAGTTTTTATAAAAAAAAATGTTCGTTTTTAACAAATGTATTTTTGCGTAGAATTCCTTTCTGCGTAGGCGGCCTTCGGCCGCACTTAGGGATTATAACCCT
>NW_023486310.1:0-1341 GCF_013731165.1 Rhagoletis pomonella | reverse complement strand
GGACTAGAGTCTATAACAAGGGCTATATCTATCAATATTTTTTGTGATGCATGGATTCACGTGAAATAAAATATACATGAGTCGTTTGAAGAGAAATTTATTCATTTATTGATAAAATATGCTCAAATTGGCGACCTTCTACTCTAATACAAGCTCGGCACCTTTTAAGAAAAGACGCTTTTAGAGATCTTAAACTCAATTGGGCTATCTCAGCAGCAGCTCCATTTATTTGTTCCCGCAAATGCTCTTCGTTTTGAATTGTTTTTGAATAAATTTTGTCCTTAAGACAGCCCCAGTAGAAAAAATCTAATGGATTCAGGTCTGGCGATCGAGCGGGCTACGTGATTGGCCCGTATCGTCCAATCCATCGGCGAGGATAAGTTTCGTCTAAATGAGCTCTTACTTCACGCATGTAGTGAGCAGGGCACCCGTCAATTTGGCAGCCATAGTCTTCGCCGCAGGTTTAAGGGTACATCTTCCAAAAGAGTTGGAAGCCGTTCCTGAAGGAACTCTAAATAACTGTGAGAGTTGAGCGTTGGCGGCAGTTCCACAGGTCCCAATATCTGACAATTAAAAATACCGCACCATAAATTTATTTTGTACCGGTACTGCGAATGACCTTCTCTCATTTCGTGAGGATTGTCTATCTGCCAACTGTGAAGGTTATGAAAATTAAAATAACCATCACGTTTGCATGATGATTCATCGCTCCAAATTATTTTATTAAAAAATTTGGGGTCTGATGCATGCATTCGCAACATTTCACGCAAAATCTAACCCTCGACATGTAATCTCTTTCCTGTAGAGCCTGAACACGTTGAATGTGGTAGGGATGAAATCGATGGTCTTTTAAAGCTTTGTGAACTGTAGTTTTTGGTATTCCCGTCCGTCTTTCCATCATTCTCACTGAAGTCGATGGAGCTAGTTCCACTTCCTCTAACACAGCTTCAACATCTACCGTTGCAGGACGTCCTGTTTCGCCGCCACGCCTTCCAGGTATGCGACCTTAAAAAAGTGAAAAATTATAGTTAACAAGCAAGCAAACAAGAAAGGTGTAAAAATCACTTACCTTCATATATTTCTCTATGGGTCCGTGCGAATACTTCACGACCCGGATGTCGACGATTGGGGTATCGCTCTGCATAGAGTCTTTGAGCAGCTCTGGCATTACCGCAAGCTTCACCGTAAATTAGGTGAATATCCGCATATTCATGCGACGTATACTGCGTGTTCTCTGTCATAGTATTAATAACACAATGTTCGAAGGGTCCAATTTCACAAATCCACTTTCACTAATTCCGGTAAGTAACACAAAATAATGTCAGGAGCAGGTAATAATGT
>NW_023486309.1:0-1341 GCF_013731165.1 Rhagoletis pomonella | reverse complement strand
AGACAGCCAAGTCGGCGTTCATGTTAGGGTGAGCTAGCTCGGCGCATGTTGCTAAGGCCTCCTTGGAACGTTCAAAAGCACTTTGAAGTATTGTCGTCCATGCCACTGGGTGTGAACCTTTGATTTTTGGACCCGAAAGAACTTCGTTTAAAGGGGCGAGTAGCTCTGCCGCATTTTTTATAAACTTGCGATAGAAATTTATCATACCCATGTAGGCGCGTAGTTTCTTCACTGTCGCGGGCGGTGATAAGCTTCGAATCGCGCTGACTTTTTCTGGAAGTGGTTTAATTCCATTGAATGTAATGTGGTGACCGAGGAATTTAGCCTCTCTTTGACCAAAGCTAGATTTTGCAGCATTTATAACAAGGCCATAGTCTTGTAAGCGCTGGAAAAGAGTTTTAAGATGCTCGAGGTGTTGTTGCTCGTTGTCTGAGGCGACTAAAAGGTCGTCAATGTAAGGGAATACAAACGGGAGATCACGTATAACTTCGTCCATAAATCGCTGGAAAGTTTCCGCGGCATTTCTGAGTCCCAACGTCATAAACGGGAATTCAAATAACCCGAAGGGGGTGATTATCGCAGTTTTTTTAATATCGCTTTCCGCTACCGGAATTTGATTAAATGCTCTAACGAGATCTATGGTAGAAAATATAGATTTTCCATGTAGATTTGATCCAAAATCCTCCAAATAACGAACGGGATATCGGTCAGGTACTGTACGATCGTTAAGGCGTCGATAATCTCCGCACGGCCTAGATTCACCTGACTTTTTTGACACCAAGTGCAGTGGTGACGACCACGGGCTATCTGACGGGCGTGCGATTCCCATTTTCAACATTTTTTCGAATTCATCTTTTGCGATTTTTAACTTGTGCGGAGCGAGACGCCGCGCTTTACTTGAAATTGGGGGACCATCTGTCGTTTTAATATGGTGTAACGTCGCGTGTTTTGTTTGTTTAAATGCACCGTCCGGTCGAGTGATAGACGGAAATTCTTGCAGCAAAGAGATATATGGCGACTGACCGAGAATAGATCTGATTGCTAAAATTTGGGGTGTACTACGGACGCGCCCACGCATGCTTATTCCTGTATTTTCGTCACTAATGAGGTGGTGTTTCAGGTCGACTAGCAAACCATAGTGGCTTAAAAAATCGGCCCCAATTATCGGCTTCGTAACATCGGCTATGACAAAGCGCCATGTAAAATCGCGTGTCCCGAAGTCAAGAGTGAGGGTGTGGTACCCATAGGTTTCAATTGGCAAATCTGTTGCGGAATACAACTGGTAACCTACTTTTACTAGGTGTGTTTTAATTCGGGTGCGAGGAAATACTGATAGATCCG
>NW_023486308.1:0-1341 GCF_013731165.1 Rhagoletis pomonella | reverse complement strand
TTTACAACAGCAAACTTAGTTGCTTGCTGTCTTAGCACAGCCATGTAGGTGCGCATAGAAATAGAAATTACCTTCGTTTAGCTACATAGTACATACTTGCATATTTCCTTTGCGTTGATGCACATTTCCATCCGTTGCCTCTATGCAACTTGCCATCGCCACAACCACCTCCTTCTAATTCCATTAAATTCTGCGATAATTCCAGCGTTTGCTTAGCGTTACGCACCAAATTCGTTTACGTTACTATTGCACATGTGTGTGTGTTGGTATTTTCTTCACGGTACTTTGTAGCACAAAAAAGGTAATTTACGGGCATCTTTTGTTTTTGTTGCGTTAGCAGTTCCATTGCCATAGCCATCGCCGTTGCCGTTGCCGTTGCCGTTGCCGTTGCTTTTTGATTGTTGTATTGTGCGCTTTCTGATTTTATTGTGCGCATTCATTTTGTTGTTGTTTCCTTTTGAACAGCTCATATGCTGATTTCAAAGGATTCAGCGATTTCTGAATGATCCTCGCCTCGACTACCTAACGTCTACTGCATTCACTATTTGGCTGAATGCGTTCGAGCTTCTTAAATTAATAGTTTTCGCGTAGGCTAAAACAGGGTGATGTGTATATGGAGTGTTCTCCAAACAAGATGAATAAGACACACATTGGCGTTCTCAATTAGGGAATTCAATCCCGGGATTCAAAAATTTACAATCGGAAGTGAACTTCATAACCTGCTTGAATAACTGTACTTTTTCACACATTTTGTGGAAGAACTGTGTAAGGACGAAAAATTTGGTAGCAATTTAAAACACAAGAAATTTGTATAGTCTTGTAGCAGAATTGTTGTTCATTTTACTTTGTTGATGTGGTTTCTTGGTAATTAAATTTCTGCAAATATGGGTAAATAGTTTTAAAAATTATTAAAGATAATAACAAATCTGGCGACAATGAGTCTGTGTGGTGTCTGGTTCTTGGTTGGTGGTAAAATCGAAATTGCTAGAAATCGTGGGATTCCGGGATAAGAATTTTTCTCAATGGTCGGATGGTTAGAAGTGTACAAAGTCAGGTTCTATTCATGTACTGAGCAATGTGTGCTCTAATAGCGGTCACTTCTCGGCTGGTAATTGCAAACTTCCGAGTGTAAAGCTCGGCCTAGTTCGTTTCAGTTAATTAAAGCCAGTGCAACAACAGTTTAAATGGGGTGCACTTAGCTCACTAGATAGACTACTGACCATGGACGCGGCAGATGATAGTACTCGATGAAGAAGTTGGATCGCCCTGTTCGTTTTTTAGCCTTTGTATTTTTTTTTTCCTTTTCCTTTTCCTTTTCCTTTTCCTTTTCCTTTTCCTTTT
>NW_023486307.1:0-1341 GCF_013731165.1 Rhagoletis pomonella | reverse complement strand
ACAGTCTCATTCATTGAATCGTTTTTATGCAATGGTCGGCATACTAGCGCATTCAAACGATTCAATAAGTGGGACTGTTTCAAGAATGGTAGAATACGAGATTGCGCCAATCGAGCTGAGAGCAACTGGCCGTGACGTCAAAATATACCAGAATGCGGGAGCAAGACGTACTCGACAAGAAAAAGAAGAAGCATTGAACAAAAGGCAGTATTGCCAAGTTTTGAATTTGAAAAAGCACCAAATTTTGATTGGTGTATTTTATGGACTTTATATGAATACATAACTTTATTGTAAGGATGCCGATTCAAATTAATAAAAATCAATGTCTCTTGCACAACAGCCGATTTCTTCTGGCATGATTGAAGGTGCTGCACATATTTCGTTGTCGCTTATGATTGTCACTGCAATAATTTTGTTTAACTTTTTGTAAAATTGCTTAGCACACTTCCGATTGCTATAAATTTTGCTTTCATTTTTTTAAGATTTTCTAATTTGAAGTCTTCAAACTAAAAACAAAAGCACCAAAAACGCACCAAGCACAAAACTCAAAAATTATCGAGTTTTGAATACCCACTAAATTTGGTGCGAAAACCATCAAGTTGGCATCAGTGAATGTAAACAAAAGTATATTATGAAGTCAGCGATTGGGTGGATGCTGTCAAATCGACGAAGAGAGGGTTAGCGGTCCGCGAATGGCACGACCTTTGTTTTCTGGATCATGGGCAGGCATGGGCAGAGAGTTAGCAGATGCTAAAAGAGCGTAAGCGTCGCGTGTACGTATACAAGTGAGAGCGCAGCGATGAGAACACGGCAGCATGCAAAATGAATTAGGCACACTAACACATTCTCACTTTTAGCTCACGCTTGTTTGTGGTAGTGCCCACCTCTGATCATGGGACTGTGTGGTGCTCTTCGTATGTGAAACACCCATGTGCTCAGAGAGCGCTCAGCATTATTTTGGGGTGGCTCACAAGCATGATTATGTTCCGCTCTCAAACCAAATCGTGGTTGCCTCAACTAAGATTTGGTAACTATGACTAAACCATGTGTTGAAAGAAAGCTTATCTGTATTAGCAGAGCTTAATGACATCCTTTTATAAACCATACGTTAAGTTGAATGGAATTTGTAGAAATATGCTCCAAAAAAATATTTATTAGTATTTACCAAACCCTTCAACTAAATTAACGATTTGGTACAACTTAGATGAATATTAGAAGCTGTAATATATTTAGTTATAATTACCAACCCATGGTAATAGTTCCAAATCCTTGGTAACAGTTCCCAAATATTTTCAAAATTCGGGAACTAAATATCTTTAGTTGTCAAAACTAATCCTTTTT
>NW_023486306.1:0-1341 GCF_013731165.1 Rhagoletis pomonella | reverse complement strand
GACCATAATTCAGCTTTGGCGCCGTATACAAAGAGTTTTCAACGAACACAATACTGCACTGCTGATGAGCATATTTGGGCAAACAAAGTACTCACGAACAAAATGCGTTAAATACATGTGTGTGTGTGTGTGACCGTGTGTTCAAACAATTTCACAAATTTCACATAAGTGAATGCAGTACCATGTGTTCTAGTTGAAGAAGCATTTAGTACGTTC
The DNA here is from genome assembly GCF_013731165.1 of Rhagoletis pomonella. Taxonomy (NCBI): domain Eukaryota; kingdom Metazoa; phylum Arthropoda; class Insecta; order Diptera; family Tephritidae; genus Rhagoletis; species Rhagoletis pomonella. The sequence goes on along the minus strand of NW_023486306.1, from coordinate 1,125 downwards.
ATACATATGTACATACGATTAAAGTTGTACGCAAAGCATTGAAGCAATCTACATTTACGTTCGTGTGACCTTTGAAAGGATTGGTGAACATATTTTACAGCTTGAAAGATGAAGATGCATTTGTCTTGTCGTCGACAATAAACAGTGCACATACATATAAATATGCATTCGTTTAAATGCGTAGATATGTAGACATTTCTTAGATATCTCTGTGTGTTTATATTCAACCAGAGCTGCATTTAAAATCGAAAATTGCCGAAAAACATTTTAAGTGGATTTTTCATTGTCCGCAGTATTCCCATTCCAGTCATTTCTCTCATCATTCTCAACTTTGTCAGCATTTTGGAAGAACGTGTAGATGTATGAGCAAGCATAAATTCGATGTTTACCGAGCGTTGAAAACTTTCGAGTGTCAACAATGTGTAACACATAATGTGTCAAGGACATTGAGATAATCAAATTTTGCTGCAGTAGCCTTGTCGACTGTGTGATTAAATGTATGTACCTACAGGTATGTATGTATGTGTTTGTACAATGAGCATATGAAATTACTTACTAGAGTATGATAACTGAAGAATATCATTTTAGCTACGGCTTACTTTATTAAAGCAATAGCTTAAATTTTGAGCTCCAGTAAATACATATATGTATGTTGAGCAGACACCCTAACTAATGAATATTAATTAATTAAATATCGATTTCACATAAGCGTACAGGGCAATTCTGCTTCTGCGTCTGACAACTGTCTTTCAAAAGACTAATTAAAAAATCTGCAAACGAGGATATCTTAGCATTATGGTATTTGTCTTTTAGCAATCAGTTTTCTACAAATTAAATTAAAAAAATTAGTTTTTTGTTAGTAAAACAGTGCCGAAGACGTGGCCACAATCGCTTGTTCGTAGACTAAGACTAACTAAGCTAATTCTTGCTTTTCTTTTAAGAGAGTGCAAGTAAATAGCTAAAATCTTGTACATACTTATTTGGGTTTTTCGCCCTTGCTTAGTGAGTTTTTCATCCGAATTAATTGGCCATTTAGCTATCTTACAAACATTAATGAACCGATTTGACTAAAACATAGTAACGGGTGATTTTTTTGAGGTTAGGATTTTCATGCATTAGTATTTG
>NW_023486305.1:0-1342 GCF_013731165.1 Rhagoletis pomonella | reverse complement strand
GAATAGAATAGCAAAGAAAATTTTTCATACAGACGTAATAGCAATGGATGTAATTAACGAAGAAGACCAGGAGAAGATTGTGAGACAAACTCACACCAGGGCGCACAGAAACTATAAGGAAAATATCAAACAGATTTTTAAGGACTACTACTGGCCTGAAATGAAAAAACAATTCAAACAATTTATTAGAAACTGCGATATCTGCGAATTCCAATTGGCGAGGCACCAATCCCAAACAAGGAGGGAGAAAAGATTCACATTGACATATTCTTTGCGCTAAACTTAAAATTCTTAACTTTAATAGACGCATACTTAAAATTTTTGGTGATTAAACACATTGATGATAAAACTAACAAGATAAAGTATTATAAGCTTTACAAAGCTTCCCAGCGGTAAAGAGGATAACTTGCGATAACGAACCGGGATTCAGTTCAGAACAATTTAAATCTTTTGCAGAACGAATGAAAATACAAATTAAATTTTGCGACCCTAAGCATTCAACAACTAATGGACAATAGAAAGAGTCCACTCCACAATAATAGAAATTGCAAAATGCATTAGGGAGGAGTTTGAAATAGTAAATGATATAGAAGTAATAATTAGAGCAGCCCAATCCAATAATCAAACAGTACACTCAGTAACAGACAAAAAGCCTTTCGAAATTCTTTATAATAAAGTTAAGCATGACGATTTGCCTAACAAGCTAAAAGACGCACAAATAACGACATTGAGTAGTAGAAATAAAAATAGACAAATGCGGGCATTTAATGAAAATGAAATAATATTCGAAAAAGATAATAAATATCAAAGTAAACTAAAACCTAGGTATAAAAAACAAGTGGTCAAAGAAGATTTAGGAAATAAAATAATGATCAAAAATAAAAACAGGATAATACATAAAGATAATATAAAATCTTAAAATCTTTTAGGCGGTCACGATAGAATTACCTATTTAATTAACACAACAATGTATAAACAACAAGTTGACAATTTAGAAGCACTAGTGCTTAAAGAAATAGAACCTAATCCACTTATGATGGCTAAAATAAAGCATATTCGAACTCAGATAGACACACTTACTCCACATAATAGAATTCAGAAAAGAGGATTATTTAATTTTATGGGAACAGGATTGAAATATATTTATGGCACAATGGATGATGAAGATCGTCAAGAAATAGAAGGAAAATTAGAAGTAAACACAGTGAACGCACATAATGCAATTGAACAAATCAATCTTCAGAAAAATTTTAATGAGAAATTTGAAATTAAAACTATCACTGCTAATCTAAATGATCATTACAAGGAATTGTTTCAAAATATTAATGAAGTTAACACAGAA
>NW_023486304.1:236-1342 GCF_013731165.1 Rhagoletis pomonella | reverse complement strand
ATATCGGTAACCGTTCTACCGATTTGTACCAAACTCGGTGTGGTTATTGTGCTTGCCACATAGAAGCAAAACGTTGAAAATTATTGAAATCGAACTAAAATTACGACCGCTTTTCATATAACAGTGAATTTCAGAAATGCTTGAAACTTCAATATTTCGAAATTGAAGGATGCTAGTTTACTCAAAATTGATACACCCCGGCTTATCACCTAGCGGTAGCTTTCGGGAAGGTGAAAAACATATATTTAATACTTGCGCCGGGTATTTATTGTTCGGCTCCGCCCGAACTTAGATTTTCTTACTTGTTTTTTTTGTTATTATTATTGATATTAGCTCAATTTAATAAATAAACAATTAAAAATCAATATTTTTTGTTAAACCTTATTTATTATTCGTCTTTACTCCTTTTTTGTATGTGGGCACCCGGGTACCCGGTTGGACTATTCGTGTAATTTTTTATACCCGAGCGCACTTGTGCACAAGGATATTATAACTTTGTTCACATAACGGTTGTTTGTAACAGGCAAAACGAGACGAGATAGATATAGACAAATGTATACATAAATGATCACAATGAAAAGAGAAATCGATTAAGCGGTGACCAGAGCTGGGTAAATGCAATTACATTACAATTACAATTACATTCCTCAGTAATTGTAATTAGGATTCAATTCCTTTAGCTCACAGCAAAGGAATCGATTACTTTTTCAATTCCTTGAAGTAATTTCAAATGGAATTGTTTTTTTCTTTAATTCCATTACAAGGAATTTCATATTGTAATTGGAATAAATTACGTGCTAGTAATGTAATTTCTTTTATTTCAATTCCTTTGAAAGGAATTAAAAATGTAATTTTTTTCCAATTCCTTTCAAAGGAATTGAAAATGTAATTGATTTTTTTTCCAATTCCATTCCTCAAAGTTATTTTAAAGGTAATCGAAAAATTTATAAAAAAAATTGTTTACTGTTGAATTGCAATAGCTTTGTTAAATTTCTTGGTTGCTAACTGCCTTGAATAAACAACTTATACCTAAGTAGTATTACTAATTGGACTTTAAGAAAACTGAACAGCTACAGTCTAAGCTATTCAGTTTTCTTAAAGTCCAA
>NW_023486304.1:0-136 GCF_013731165.1 Rhagoletis pomonella | reverse complement strand
CAAAGGAATTGAAAATGTAATTGATTTTTTTCCAATTCCATTCCTCACAGTAATTTAAAAAGTAATCGAAAAATTTATAAAAAAAAATAGTTTACTGTTGAATTGCAATAGCTTTGTTAAATTTCTTGGTTGCTAA
>NW_023486303.1:0-1342 GCF_013731165.1 Rhagoletis pomonella | reverse complement strand
ATTGAATTCAAATGAATAAAAACACATTTTTCTAAAATATTTCTCAATTTACATTTTAAAGTTTTTTCTGAAACTTGAATGTAACTCTGTGGGGAGAATGAGAGAATTGAAAATCAGGTGATCTCAGCTGTTTTCAAATGTAAACAAACAAAATGGCGCTTTCCATACTTGTAAGCCTATAAAATGGTTGAAATTCATGTTCATCAAAATTTTCCAATGTGAAATGTATTAGAAAAATGTGTTTTAATAGCATATTCCCTAGTTTTTTTAAAGGACGTATAACCCAAAAGGTATCGTATGCCACCAAAAGAATTTTCAATATATGTAAATATGTACATACATATTTCTCGCAAGGCATCTTTGCATAATTTGTATTCAAAAATAGCGTTTTACAAGAAGTCCGCCGGTTTTGCGTGCTAGGCTCCATGTGTGTCCGTCCACGTATGGGTGGTGCAGTCCACTCGGAACTACTTTGGTCAAGTGCAGCCGTTGCATACTTGCAAATAAATGTGAAAATATAAATATTTATAAATATATTTTCTTGTTCAGGTCGGGATCATTTGGGTGTCCGTCCACGTTTGCTGTTGCATGTATTTTTACCACTGCAGCCTTTTGGGTTAGACAAGTGCAGCTCCTGCATATTTACAAGAAAAGTATACCCAGTGTTGCCGTTTTGGTACTTTTAATAAACTTTGGTTATGTTTTTCTTGCCTGTGAAGTTGTTAATGTCTTTCTCGTTTCGGTTATTTTTCAATATTTACTGTAGTTTTTAATTGACATAGGCCACCTCTCGAGGTTGAGGAGAGTAGCAGCAGCAGTGGCAGCCCCAGCAGTGAAACCAAGTAAAAATATTTGGAATTAATGTATTAATATTACTTACATATGTATTTTGTTTGGTTTGGTCAAATGAACGCATGCCCGACGACAGAAATTTAAGTGTGCTCTGCCCAATCCACAATAAAGGTGACCCCGCCATTCGCGCCAACTACCGCGGTATCAGCCTTCTAAGCATAGGTTACAAGGTCTTATCGAGCGTATTGTGTGATAGACTGAAGCCCACCGTCAATGAACTGATTGGGCCTTATCACTGTGGCTTTAGACCTGGCAAATCCACCACAGACCAGGTACTTACAATACGCCAAATCTTGGAAAAGACCCGCGAGAGAAGTATCGACACTCACCACCTATTTGTCGACTTTAAAGCCGCTTTTGACAACACTTAAAGGTGTTGCCTATACGCCTCTATGTCTGAATTTGGTATCCCCTCAAAACTGATACGGCTGTGTAAAATGACCTTGAGCTATACCACCAGCTCTGTCAGATTTGGAAAAGACCTCTCCGA
>NW_023486302.1:0-1342 GCF_013731165.1 Rhagoletis pomonella | reverse complement strand
CACCCATGCATATGTATGTATATATGTGTGTATCTATATGCATGTACCCTGTAGTCAAATGAACTAGTTGTAAACTATCTCACAACTAGTAAGAACCGCATGCCCAACTAGTCACCCAACTATCTTTTTTCCATGCAATCAACTGGTATTTTTAACATGGGGATGTCCTACGAGTTGGCAATTGTCAGATTTCGATCAGAAATATACCAGTCTCATACTAGTTCAAAATAGACGGAAAAAATACTAGTCTAATTATGGACCAAAACTACTACTTTGGGAGTCAAAAAAACAAAATGAACTCATGAATATACAATAAAAAAATTCAAGTACACTTAATATATTGCACATTTTTATTTAGCAGCCTTAGATTTGCCAATAATTATTGTAAATTTTTTTAAAAGCAAAAATAAATACATAGATATTTCAAACTTTCGAATATAAATTTAAATGCATTTTTCATTAAATGTTATTAAAAGTAAAAGGTCTAAGGTACAATAAATACTACATTTTTATCTATTTTAATAATATTGAATATGCAAAAGAAAACATTTAAGTTAAAAATAAAATGAATACTTTAGATCGTTTCTGAGTCAACTAAAATAAAAATAAACATTTTCATAAATTAAATTCATTAACTTTGCACATTTCAGTCTATCATTTTTAAAAAATTTTAAAAATTTTAATGTTAATTAATGTTTAAAATTTGAGATTTGGATAAGAATAAAATAAATAAATAATTCAAGCAGTTATTAAATATTCTTAAATTTTGTCTATAGTTTTGCTTGATGATTGATAATAGAAATTTATCAAATAATTATATTAATCGTGTAATTAAAAAAAGTCAAAAAGAATTGAAAATGATCAAAAATAACAAAATAATGATGTAATTAAAATTAATGAATTAATTAACACTTATCATTTAAGTAATTAATTATTAATCATTAAAAAGGTGGTAATATCGGTATTTGATCAGTAAACGGTTATCCAAAAAACATGCTTTAATTAATAATCATTATGAATATTAATCATTATTTAACAGGACTGATATAATTGAATACGTATTCGATTTAATGGTTTCCAATACATATACCCAAAAAAAATCATAATATTTTGTGTACTTCATTGTTTTAAACTGTCGAAGTCAAATAAAACAGGGCATGAATAATCGTTTTATACTTGCTACAAGTCTGGACATTTTCGAACTAGTACGGTTTCTATCAGGGAATTCTAGTTGTAAACTAGTATTTTTTCGGACTAGTTTGGGATTTCCCTGCAGGGTACTTATATACATAAGCGCATAGTTATTTACTGAACAGTACCGCAGAATGAGCAAAAATTTTGC
>NW_023486301.1:0-1342 GCF_013731165.1 Rhagoletis pomonella | reverse complement strand
TAATGCCAGCGTAGCAACACGTTGAGCAACTTGACGACATGACTTGGCTTCATGACTGGCCGGCAAAATCATGGCTAAATCATGAACCACTAAAGTGCCCGGACGGCTAAAGGTGAAATAGAGTGCATAAGCATTGCACAGAGTCGACAATGTAGTAAGTGGCTAAAAACTAAAGCAAAGCAAATGTTCTTTGGCTTAAATCGGCTATAGTTGTATATGGCATGCGAGAGTTAGAAAAAAACTATGAACCTACGTATATCTACATATCGCACACCGTCTTCAAAAGAGTCACAACTCGAACTAATACGTTCGTCAGCAAATGCGAAAAGCTATTTCGTAGCACATGCTAATCATATGGGGAAGGGCGACTTTATCTTAGGTTTTTTTTTTAACAAATTATAATAAAAATTTGCTCCAGCTTTTGCTGAATGCTATTATATAAGAGCTCTGTGTATATTTTTAGCGCATAATTTCAAAAATTCCAAATTTTGAATTGTGACCCCTTTGGAAGGTGGTGTGCGATATGTATGTTGATATATATGTACATGGCCTAGAAAAGACTAAAATGCACTGCCAACGATCTGATTCGATATATCAAAATGGTTTATAACACTCAAATCCAGTATAGACCAGGCATTCACCATACGCGAAACATTGGAAAAGCATCGTGAGAATAGGATCGACACAGTTGTCTCTATGCCGCGATGTATGAATTTAGTATCCCTGCGATACTAATACGGTTGTGTTAAATGACTTTGAGCAATACCACCAGTTCCGTCAGAATGGAAGGACCTTTCCGTTTGATACCAAAAACGGTTTCAGACAAGGTGATCTCCTTTAGCCTGAAAACGTCGGTTGAAGCGGCTCTTATACAATGGAACGATGAGGTGTATGAGCTTTACAACGACATGGACATAATTCAGTGGATTAAAACACAGCGTCTACGCTGACTTGGCCATGCCGTACGAATGAAAAGAAGCGCTGCTGCTCATCATAAACCGAAAATAGAAATGCTTAGCTTTAGACATAGCTTTACTTTTAATCTAACCTTTAAATATAAAGTGAGCTTTGAAGTTAAATACAGGTTACGTGAGAAAATGGCCCTTAGAGTGCATAATTAGATCTCTTACATGCAATATATACCAATGTGCATACATGCTGCATAACTACGGGGACCATCCGTTCTGTTTTTTGCAGGAACGTACTGTTATTTAAAGGTCTGTCCTGCGTAGTTTTTCAAAACAGAAAACCCCCAAAATGTACTGATTTTTTCCAAGTGACCTGAAGTGAAATAAAAGCAGTGTCGATAACTAATTGATAACTACATAAGGGTAAGCTGGTT
>NW_023486300.1:0-1342 GCF_013731165.1 Rhagoletis pomonella | reverse complement strand
TGAAGATGAAGATGAAGATGAAGATGAAGATGAAGATAGTGATAAAGATCATACCCCCTTAACTTAACTTAACTCACCTCAACTCATCTTACATCCGGTTAAAAACTTACTCCACCTGAGCTCACCACACATTAATTCACCACACCTTAACTCCCCACACCTTAATTCCTCACACCTCAGCTTAACCCCCCACACCTTAATTCACCACACCTCAACTTTCTCACCACATCTTAACTCACCACACCTAAATCCACCACACCTTAATTCACCACAGCTCAACTTTCTCACCATACCTTAACTCACCACAGCTAAATTCACCACACCCAATTTCACCACATGACATGATATCACTTGATGTGGCATCAAAGGCAACATCATTTGGCATAAAGTGAACCAAAATAAATAAGATTTAGATAGAGAAGAGAAAGTGATAGGGATAAAAATGAAATACAACTGAAGAGTGTGCGATGTTGTATTGTGGTGTGTTATGCTTCATATGTTATGTTATTTAATATTATTTTATGGTATGTTATATTATGCCAAGTACTAAGCTAAACTCTCCTCCACTTGACCCATTCCAACTAATGTTATTTCTGCTCATTCAACTCACATAAACTATCCTTAATTTTATCGGTTGAATTTCAACCGCTGGGCGAACACTAGTTTGTATAAATAGGCAAATGCCTTAAAATCCTAACCCTGTTAATAGCTATTCCTTATGGGAAAGTTATTAGGTTTTACACTTCACTGACGTGTTAAAAATGCAGCAGGTGAGCCACTTTTGAAGAAATAGAGTTTTTATATTTTTTAGTAATGTGTTCTGTAAACTAGAGGGCAGGGTTACCACTTTGGTAAATTGTTACCAAAATTGGTAGAAAAAAATTGGGTTGGTAAAAAGGTAAATTTTCTCTCATTTTGGTAGATTTTGGATGAACTTTTCGCTCCCGATTTATTTTTAAATATATTATAAATTTCTTTGCATGCTTTTTATATAATTACATACGTATAAATGTATATCGATATAAGGCGAACATATCGCGCACCATTCAAAACTAATTTTACTGGAATCCCGAGGAGCTTTTGATTGCCTAAATATTTTAAATGATTATTTAAATACAAAGAAAAAATTTACAGGTATGTTATTACGCACTATGATTGTTCGCAAAAAAATAAATCAACGCCATTTTTTATCAATGGAAAAAAAAATAAAAAAAATCAACGGGAATTTTAAGCAGCACAGTGTTAGCTATACTCAAATCGCATTTGCTTTAAAACTCCATTCCTTAAATTGTTCTAAAAATTCAGAGTAAAAGATTCGAAATTTAGACGAAAATTTTTGGAA
>NW_023486299.1:0-1342 GCF_013731165.1 Rhagoletis pomonella | reverse complement strand
CAAATACTAATGCATGAAAATCCTAACCTCAAAAAAATCACCCGTTACTTAGATACTTTGGGAAAACAATTTCTTTAGTATTTTATATCGAGTCCTAACCGCCAAAAATTTGTATGTAGATGCAGAAATGCATCTAAATGCTCTAGGAACATTTCTGCATCAAAAAGAAAATTTTGAAAAAAAAAATCGGTTAAATCTTTTTGGTGATTAGGGCTCGTTATATATAAATTTTATTAGTAAGTCTTTGAAGATATGCGAAACGAGTTTCATAAAAATAGCATTTCATATATCCCCCTTCAGCTCCCTTCAGCTCCCTATATGGATCGCACTTCCTCCAAAACAGACATTCAATTGCAGCCGTAACTTATGGTGAGCAGACGCTGTAGATTTATAGTTTGGTTATGTAAGGGTAGACCTACAGGCCTATTGCACCGCGACCAGATTTAATCCATTATGCCCCTTTAGCTGTTTAATATGCACAAGAATTGTATTAATCCCTGATACGAAATCTGCATCTGAGTAAATAGTGTTGGGCAGGTGGTAATGAAGTGCTCCATTGATTCCTCCTCTGCGCCGTTGAATCTGAAAAGGTCTGTCTCCACATAGTGTTTTTAAGTTTTTCGTACTTAGCATGAGCGCAGATTAAGCTCAGAGATCCCTCTCAGATTATCTATCAGAAAATTTTGATATATTTTTTCTGGACATTGCCTGTTTAATAAAAGGTGGGAGCGACCTACATCGATATGGCGTTGTAGATTTCAGATCTCTCGTTTTGCGGTAATCTACATTTAATAACGGGTTGGCAATCGCACCTTGCACGTAAATTTCCCACATTGCTAAGTGAGAATTGAGTATAGTATTGCAACTGTGACCATAATGTGCATATAACTAAATATTTATGGCTTAATCTTATTGAATGATACTTTTCTGCCGTGAATTATGTAAGAAGTATATAAATTTCTCTTTCGGTGATGTACAAAACTGCACGTACTAAATGTTAACTGTCCAAAAGTGTTTAGCTATATATGTTGTAGTAAATAAAAAAGTACTATTTACTGAAGTATTTAGTACACTGGTGTATAACTTGGTGTAAATTTTTGAATTTCGGTACTATTAGACAAATTTTGATCAAAATTCTTAAATTTACACCAAGTTATACACCAGTGTACTACTTGAGTATCTACTTCTTTCCACAGCGCTAAATACTTAGTCTTATTTAGTCAATTTCATCTAACGAAGCACCGCATACAGAACTTTGGGTACTTTGAGAATTTCGCTTCACTACATATCGCGGGATATTTAGAGATTTTGTTTTTACTAAATACTGGATACAAAAGTACTT
>NW_023486298.1:575-1342 GCF_013731165.1 Rhagoletis pomonella | reverse complement strand
GCAACGACTGCTATGTGGCATTGCAACGACTGCTATGTAGCATTGCCTCACTTGCTAGATAAAATTGTAAGTACCACTAAAATAATGGCTAGTGACGATGAATAAAAATGCATTGACTGCAGTTGTATATTGTTTTATTTTCATTTTATTAAATTATAGGCTTTAATTAATAGTTCACATTTTCCTTAATCTACTTATATATCTTATATTTTCCTTAATTTACTCTTATAATACCATATTTAAGGAATTAAAGTGTATTAAATTGTATGTTTTAATGAAACCATGTGTCAAAATTATTGCTTGTTTTTCATTTATTAATTCTACGATATCGCAAAATCGGTTGCAATCGTAATACAAGGTATTCATTTTTTTTAGAAATACATACACTTTTGAGTTTGCTTTACTGAATCCAATCTCCTCCACAAGACCATATTGCGTATATTCGCCATTGTGCCCAATTTCTAACACAACATTAGCTTTAATAATGACATTGCAAAAAGAAATCCATTTATAAAATTCAACATCTTTATCTTCATTTAATAATTTTTTAAACATTTGTGAATAATTTTGAATTTTTGGCCCAAATGACTTAATTTTTTGCGAAATGTTAAATGTTTCAAAATCAGTGTTTTGTTTTAATGTATACCGTTTCAATATTGATAAGCATATGTTTCTGCGAGATTTTGTTGATCTTGCAATTTCTTTATAAACTTTATGCTTACTCTCAAAGCGCATTGACCATACTTGCGTTAGAGGTCCAATATTTC
>NW_023486298.1:0-565 GCF_013731165.1 Rhagoletis pomonella | reverse complement strand
GTGTAATTTTGAAGCAAGCGTCAATTGCCAGCAACGCAGTCTCAAATAAAAATAACGTCTCATTGACAACAACATAAGCTGCTGTGATATTTTCTGCAATCGGATTATATAAATTTAAAAAACAAAATTAATTTTTCAATCAAAATGTACAAACCATAACTGGTACCAATCAAAATTATGCTGGGTTGCAGCGTGGCCTTTCTTTGTGCTGCATCGTTTTTTAGTTGCTTCACTTTCTCAAGTACTAAGTTTCCATCCTTAAGAATGTTTCAGTTTTTAAAAATAGATAAATAAAATTAATTATGCCAACTTACTTCATGTAAAGCCAAAAAGCAACCAGTAACCTCTTGCTTAGTCAATTTTCGCCTTTTTTTTGTCCCCTCACACTTGGTGTACGTGGAATTTGTGAGACAATGACATAAGATTAAAAAGCCTTTAAATTGGCAACTGCCATTCAAAATATCGGAAAGGTCCTTCGACTTTTTATTTTTGGCATACTTGCACAGTTTTCTTTCAATTTCAGGCCACAAAGAACTAATTTTGTCGGCACTTAGTGGATGATTTG
>NW_023486297.1:0-1342 GCF_013731165.1 Rhagoletis pomonella | reverse complement strand
AATATACATGTCACCAATAAAAAAATCTCGACGTGCTAGAAAAAAAGTTTAAAAGTTAAGTTTATTGGGAGCTTTGACAATTTTACCCTGAAATCATTTGACGCTAAAAACTTGCTGGTGTATTTGTTTTTAACCGACTTCCCAAAAAGAAAGAGGTTATCAATCCGCCGGAATATTTTTTTATTATTCTTTTTTTTTATGTTTGCTACCGCATAACTTTGGACCACGTCAACCGATTACTATAATTATTTTTTTAAATGAAAGGAAAGGTTACCTCACAAGTGGTCCCATTCTAATTTGGTTTAAATGTGAGCATTGGATCATAAAGAGATTAACGATAATCTAAAATTTGTATATGGGAATCGAAGTTTGCTTAAAAAATACTTGCTTATGTAAGCATTTTTAAAAATGAAGTCTCACATAGAAATGTAAAAGTAAAAGTCACTAGTATATTTAATGCAATCTTGCCAACAGCAACTTGAAACTATTCTAGAATTCAGTGGGCTACAAAATCTCTCTAGAAAATCCAATTAAAAAGCTCGAAATTTTTACGAAAATTTGTTGAACTTTTTTCAAATATTGCACAATGTTTTAAAGTTGGATTTATACGGTTTTTGTTAAAGAATGGACAACATATCTTTTTATAAAAAAAAATCTAGTTAAATAACAAAAATATAGTAATAATAATAATTGGTGTGATTAAAATTTTGTCGACCATTGCGTGTATGCAAATATTACATAAGTATTTTTTATTATTTATTTTTTAACTAACTTTATTAAAGTTTGCTTTGGTTTATCACAGATGAATTAAGGTTGAAAATAAAATAAACAGAAAGACCAGTAATATATCGAAATACCTAAATTTTTTTTTATTTTTTTATTTTTTTTTTGTAGGTAAGGAGAAATCTATAAGTGGGGAATTTTATGAAATTTCGGGCAAAATCGGGCAATTTCATTTTCGAAATAGGTGAATTCTCAAAAATGAGTTGGCTACCCTGATTCATTATGCTGTCTTCACTGATGTCCAGAAGGTTTTCAAAAGCTTAATTTGTCATCTCAGTAGGTTCGGTTTTCGGCTCACATGAAAACGGGTTTTTTATGCAGCTGTAGACATTCCCCAGAGTCACTGTTGGGAAAATATTCAACATAGGTCTTTTCTAACCCTTCCAAGTTAACGCTAAGAAAATCACTTTTACAGCCAATTTCACGGAAGCAATTCAAGTGAAAAATGGTTTTAATTTTTTTGATTTTAATTGGAAATTGACAGAAAATAAAAAATAATTTTCCGTTTAAATTGCTGGTGAAACCGGCTGTTAATAATTTTGCTCGCGTCAACTTCGAA
>NW_023486296.1:0-1342 GCF_013731165.1 Rhagoletis pomonella | reverse complement strand
GTAAGGGCTAAGCTCAGGGCCTTGCCGGGGTCACACAGGGCGGATCGTGAACGGCCTACTTCGGTGGGTTAGCTGCGAATAACCAATAAGCAGTCCCAGACCAAGAGCGGCAGGAGCCGAGGGCCTGATTTAAAAGATCAGAAATGCTTGATGAATCTCCTGTGTCCGGGCGAACAGATGCCGCCTCCCAAAAAGCATCCCTGGATTGAGCCCAGTTAGATCCTGTTCATGGCATACTGGAACATGTATACGATTAACTCGACATTGGGCTGGCGAGAGCAGTATTCCACCACTTTAGTATGTGAGGGTGACACCTCACAGAAATGGTTGGTGGGCTAATGCTGCAATCGCCTCCGTCTCGTTAAAACCCTGGCAGGTCTTCAAGTACGTTCAATACACGTCGCCATTTAGGTGGCCGCACAGGTCCAGTTGAGATTTACTCCTGGTTTTGCGCTGTCTTGGCTCTGAACACAATATCCCATAAGGACTTGTGTCAACCCTCGCGATGGCCTGCTCCTTTGAGAGAAGGGAACTTCGGGACACTTAAAGCGACTGTGCTACTTGTGGAGATAGCGGTTTGAAGCGGAGACCCAATAGAACTGACATGATTAAACAAATAACAAAAACAACTGTAATGGGTGTAGATGCTCCCGAGGAAGAATGCGCATTTAGAAAGAGCAGTAGAGTTGTGCGCACCCCGCAACAAACTCCTCTGCAGGCAAAAGCCGGCAACACGATAACGGAGAGAGCCGTGCCAGCGCCATGTGAACCCTTGGTCAATAAGAGCGAGGCGACCAACCGCAAAAAAAAGAAGAGGGTGAGAAAAAAGAAGAGTCTCGCCAAACTAATCATTAAGCCAGCTGAAGGCAAAACCTATGCAGAGGTGCTGGGAACGATACGCGGTAAGCTCCAACCCGAGAAGACGGAGACCCTAATTCGATCTGTTCGTAAAACCCGCGAAGGCGGCGTGCTCATCGAAATGGAGCGCTGTGGCAACCACTCAGCATTTAAGGAAAATGTGTGCACTGCCATTGGCCAGCTTGAAGACGCCTGTATTCTCACTAGACGTTTACGTCTAGAAGTTCTGGGTATGGACTGCCTAACCACGGCCCCAGAAGTGGAGAACGCTATACGCGGGGGTTAGGAGACAAGATGAATGGCCAACTTCGCGTCTCTCTCCTCGCTGTAAACTCGCGAGAACAAAGAATGGCTGTGGTGGAAATCGACGAACTGCCAGGCCGGACTCTTATTGAAAACGGGAAGCTGCGAGTAGGTTGGATTATCTGCCGCGTCCAAGAGCGCGCGGATGTCCAAAGGTGTTTCCGCTGTCTGGGGTATGGCC
>NW_023486295.1:0-1343 GCF_013731165.1 Rhagoletis pomonella | reverse complement strand
GGGGGCGAATTTGAACGGTTTCTCCTTTGTTGAAGATCGGGATATTTGCCGTAGGGAGTAAAAATCTTTCTCTACTACTTGAGAAATATGAGAGCACCTTATCATTATTGCTTTGAGATGCATTTGCTGTGGCGGCTTGGGTAGAGGTACATGGCATTTCATTGTCAATAGTCACGTGAGATGTGACGTAGTTTTTAGTGGGGTTTTTATTGTTTGGCGTTTGTGATTTTGCTGGGAAATAAAGCACAGAGTGGTGTCGCTTTTAACAATACACGCAAGTAAAGCTGTTTTTACAATCTCTCTCTGAATGAGAGTACGCCAAAAAATTTTGCAATAATTATTTTCTTTCACAAACTTATTCCGATAAGGGATGGATAGTGCCTTGAATTTTACGCACATCATCATTGAATGATTGGAACTGCATAATTTACAAGAGCCTGACTTTCTTTGTTCAGTGTGGAACGATTGAGTTTTGTTCCGGAAGTTGAACGATTGAGGAGCTGTTGATGTTGCCCGAGGGGTGAAAGTGGGTTGAGGCGGTTTTGGTTTATTCGGCTTGTATGTGCTAAGCCGTTCTACAACTTCGTATCGAGTTGTAAGAAATTGGTCCATTTCTGACCAGAAGGGTAACTCTTTTCTTGAGTTTAGAGATTGCTCCCATAACGCTAGGGTTTCGCCTGGGAGCTTTGAGTAGCAGAGATATATGAGCATCGGGTCCCAGCTTTCAGTGGAAACTCCGTTTGCTTTTAAAGTATAGAGGCAGTTATTAATTGTCGTTTGAATTGCAGTGAACATGTCCCAGAACGATGGCCAGTCTTCGTACCCAATGAACTATTGTAACTTTGTCTTTAATTTTCAGTAAGGTAAAAGTTTATGTGAAAGTTTAAAGATTTTTTTTTAATTTTTCAGAATGAAGCTTTGCTTTTACGAGTTTCGCTATAAACTGTCCTATCTACATACCTATTTGCATAAAATGTGTGAGACCGTTTTTTTTAACATTATTCGACTCTTTGCCTAAACTTTACGGTAATCTTTGCTTACCTATATTATTTTATTACGCCTTTGCTCAATGCACATTAGGTGGCAACACCCATTTAGTACTAACGGAGTGTGTTGAGAGCAAAACATTAGCCTGCGAGCGAGTTGTCAAAATACTCAATTGTCACGATCTTCTTCCGGCCATGATAATCTTTCTTTTCTGCGGGACCTTTCAGCGAGACAAGTACGTAAAGTGGAAAAATAAAAAAATCCAGATTTTGTGATTTCATCATAGTGCCTCCAAGTAAAAGAATTAAGTTTTTATACTAAACATTTGCCGGAAAATTATTTTTCACGAATCTTTC
>NW_023486294.1:0-1343 GCF_013731165.1 Rhagoletis pomonella | reverse complement strand
CGAAATTGTTGTTGCTTGAGATTGAAAATGAAAATGTGTGTGTGAGTAAATTTAAAAATTAAATTGTTTGGAAACGTCAAGAATCTTAAAAGTGACTCTCAGCGGTTCTACCTTACTATAGGTTTGTTCGTCGAAAATCCAGCAAGAATTATCCAACACTCAAAATATCAGAGAGTAAGAAAAAATTCTCTCAAATTCTCTCTCATGTTGAGAAACTTGCAAATTTCTGCACGAACGCAAATTTGCAGGAATTTGCAAGTTTCGCTGCCAGCTGGCGTCCACGGTTGCATTTCAAACATAATAAATTTTTATAGAATTTTTAAAATTCTTTCGGATGGCCAAAAACAGGATATACATGTATATTTCTTGTTGTTCTGACTTTCTTTAACATACATTTCAATTTTCTTCATCGTACTAGCTGTCGGGTTTCTTAAATCGACTCTGGTTGCAATTGCATTCCGATTGCGAATACCATTTTTTTCAGCCGAATTAAGTTCAAATCATTGGAATTAACTAAATTAATTATATCAACAATTATTTACTTCCTTTTTTCATAAAAAAATCTCTCGTGTTTATAAATTTTTAAATTTAACGAACTAATTTATTCAAATTATTGTAGACAAAAATGCAACCATGCGCCACAACCACATGTTTTTCGTGTTTGCAAATTCTTGCTGGCAAAATTTTTTCCAGCAAGAATTTGCAACTTCTCTCCAAGAGAACTGTCACTTTGCTCTCACAATTTTTCAGTGTTGGATAATTTTTTGGTCTGCACGAACGCGATTTGGGCAAAAATCGTGATAATTCGTACAAATTCGTACGAATTTTTTGCTCGACGAACAAACCTTATATTTTTATCATGGTTTAAAGTACCGCTATCTCGAAAAGTGAAGCCAATCGGGCAAAACGCCATTAGATTTAGAAGGCTCCAATTAAGTAAGAACCTTTGTCGAAAAAAAGTTGCGTTGCTACCACGCTCGAAATATTCTGACTACAAGAAGGAGCATCATTAAATCAGGTTTTTTGACACACTTCTAGTGAAATTTTTTTTGAAGCATTTCCAAGCATATGTAAGGCCTAGTAGTTATTAAATGATTTAGATCGTTTCGACGTATATTCCTAATGCACCTGCAATTAAGATGTTTTTGGAATAAAAAATATGCTAAAGATCGCAGAATATTTTATTTTTAAAAGTTGGTTTATTCTGAAAGCACACCTCTTGCTAAGGTATCAAACTATTCGTAATTGTTTGTAGAATACAATGCATACTTAAACAGTTTTTAAAACTTCGTTGGTAATAAAGCAAAACTCAAATTTTGGTATTATTTCCCATTTAAAAGTGA
>NW_023486293.1:0-1343 GCF_013731165.1 Rhagoletis pomonella | reverse complement strand
AATAAAGTGTAGGCTCTTGACTACAAGTGTGTGTAAAATCTTTTTGATCGGGTTACCAATTCGAACACAATAGCCCGAAATCATTGGGCAAATAACTAAACCGTACCCAGTTAAATCGTTATTTGTTTTCCTCATTCAACAATTGCACCAAGATGACGTCACGTACACAGCTGATTCTGTCAAATTCATAAAGATCGCATTAGCGGTACCGCGATTGGCGTAATCTCTATTTCTCTCAATCGTTATACTAACTATTTTCCAAATTATTTTCAATATCTTCACTGGTAAAGTGCTTCATGCACACATATGTAGCTCGATTTGGTATTTAATGCATCTCCTCGCCGGCAGAACTGCTTCCAATTTTTCGCCAGGTTTGCGTCCGTAGGAAACGAAAAAAAACTTACACCCTTGTTCTAGAACCCAAATTTTCGTAATTCTTAATTCGTAGCTATGTTACGAAAAGCGACAAATCGCCATGCTGCAACCCTTGAGGAAATCTGTGCAGCATTGCAAGCTATCAGTTGCCTTTCGAACACAGCTGTATGCAGAAAAACAAAGTGGAAAGGAATCAGAAAAACACTATTCAAGTGCTTATTTATAGTAAAATTGTTTGATTTTACATATTTTGAAGGAAAGTGTTCATTCTATTGCAAATTATTTCACAAAGATATGCGGAGCTGTCGGGAATAGTAACCATGGACGCATCTATGTCAATTTCTGGTGGAATTGTTGAACCACAAGCCATAACTCCTCCTGTGCCTGAAGAATTGGTTCTCAAGCAGGTGCAATAACAGCTTCTCCCAAGCCATTGAAAATATGCATTTTGTAAGGTCCACCATCTGGTTGCGCTTGTTTCTGCCTTCGGCCGCGCTTAGGGGGGATTATAACCCTTACTAATGAGAATTCTCTTTTCTGTGTTACCGGAGAAGAAGGCGGAAGCCCCTCTTCTACTGTGAAAAGTATTCAACATTTATTTTGCATATAACTCCGGCTACGCCAGCCACTGTATCTTTGCGCAGAACCCACATCGAAACTTACAAAAAAATTGCATGGTTCAAAACGAATTTATTAATAAACTAGAGTTCGGAAGTTTCCTAAATAAAAGTTTAATCATTTGATTGCCCGTGTGTGTCAAAGTTCTTGGATTCGGGTTATGCGTTTGGGCACAACAACCGAAAATCATTGTACAAATAACTATACCGGACCTTTCTCGATAAGGGGCAAACAAATATTCTTTTTGGATCGTTTATATATAGCAGTGAATAAAAAATACGTAGTATATGCGAAAGGCAATTTATCAGTTTAAATGAACAACACTAATATTTCCTGCAAACACACATCGA
>NW_023486292.1:0-1343 GCF_013731165.1 Rhagoletis pomonella | reverse complement strand
TTACCAGTTATGTAATAGGGAATTTACTTGATTCAACTTTCACAGGCGATTAGTTGAACCAAAAGTTGTTGAACGAAAGTAGGCAGCCATGATTCAATAACTTTATAACAATAATTGATGCGCCTAGGCAGCCGACCAACTGAAAGCGAATAGTTGAAAGGCCGTAACCGTAACTTACAGCCGATTTCTCAGTGGATGTTTAATTATAATCAAGATTATCTCGTCTGGTCAGTTTCTCAAAATAGCTGATTAACTCATAGTTTATTCGCCAACATTGGGCAGTTAACTATTGATTTACTTATTATTTGTTAACTTATAGTTATTTATGAACTGAGAAATCGGCTGTTATATTGAACCGTTAAGTACTACAATTTGTTTATAAACTCTTACTTGTGTTCCTTTACCGGATCCTGGTGGCCCTAATAATATTGCGTTGATCCCAATTTCTTCTTCGTACCGGGGAAGTGGAGCTGCTGCTTTTGGTGTCATGTTTTCTATCTTAACGTATCTGTCTATCTTTATTAGACAGAAACCCAACATCAACGATCTGTTTTGCAACAAAGGAACTAAAACGCGTGTATTAGAAATGAAAATCGAAGACCATGGGAAATATAGGAATGAAACGATACGAGTAAGGTCGGTGTTATGCAGACAAACTTTTGTTTGCCAAATTAAATGGCGGCTGCTTCGTTTGCTCGGAGGTGGTTATGTCGAGTTTGGCACAGGGTTGCACGTTCATTATGGTTTTCATGGCTATTGCCAACACGAAATGAGAATTTCAGATGTACATAACGCGCAAAATTTAAAATTGTTGTATATGACAACACCGAATTTGCTGCAGTTTGACCAAACAAAATTAGTTTGCTGTGAGAGTCGCCAAACTCGCTCCCTCCGAGTTTGCTGCAACAACAATTGCACGCAGTTTGCCAAACAAAATTTCTGCATAACACCGACCTAAATAATAGACGTGGGTAACACTGCGCTGCGCGGCGCAATTGCATCAACACCGTGGCCGGAGTTGCCGCGCCAACACAAATATATGAAAATCGGCACGCCATTAACACCTAGAAACACATCAGACACACATTAATTCTTTGAAAAATTAGACGCACTTTTTCTTTGATTTTGAGTGGTGAGAACGCCAGAAACTTATATATCTTGGCAAATTTAAAGCTTTTACTCAAGGATGATAATAATATCGTGGCATTTACTGCATTCCTAGCAGCTAAGTTCGGTTGGCGGTACAAGCGTGCTCAGCTCCGAAAATTTAAGAAATAATAGGTCTGACCCATGAACCAAAAAGACAAGATCACGCGGGCAGGAGAGTAGCCCGTTAGAATCGC
>NW_023486291.1:0-1343 GCF_013731165.1 Rhagoletis pomonella | reverse complement strand
CTTCAGTGGGTTTATTGGCAAGCCCTTTTCAAGGTTTCTAAAATGTTTGGAGATACATATTTTCTATTATTCGCAATATATATAAAAAAGTAGTTATTTTTGTGGAGAAACCTACCAAAACCCAATTTAGCCTACCAACCTACCAAATGGAAATAAACCTACCAGTTTTGGTAGGAAAAGCCCATGTGTGGCAACAGTGCTTCTCCACTTGGCCTCTCCATTGCAGTGAGGGCCCCTCTTCCTCTGCTACAATCACCGGATTGCCAGTTGAATACTTTCAGACCTGCAACGCCGGTGTCCAATAGAACGAAATAGCCCAGTCAGCGGAGTCACTGTATTTGATTCGCTGCACTATGTCCATTTCGTTGTAAAGCTCATTAAGCTCATCGCTACTCGCCGTCGCAATTGCGTAGAGGCCTATAAAACTTCCGTAAGGTCTTTCTCTCGAATACTCCAAGAGCCGACTGATCGAATGTTGTCATCGTTTAAGTTTCACCGCCATACATCGGCTCGGGCATAATAAGGACTACCAGGCTAACCTAATATTCACGCCAACTTACTGTTAAAAATTTCTCACGCACATACAACTTGTATGGGACCAACCGAAATTGAACGGCGTGCGTATGAAGCTAACTCAATTTCCAATTTTTGTTCTGCGTGACATTTTGATTTGACATTTCGCTCAATGAAATCAAATGCAAACGGGCGCAAGCCAATTTCGGGTGACGCAAGAAAAAAAAATGCTACGGCGCGCGTACCAAAACTCAAGCCGCGAATATTAGGTTAGCCTGTTAGAGCGTGGTTTTTGTACGTTGCGAGAGAACTTTACTTCTCAATTGTCTATTCAGTCCAAAATAGCATTTGTTGGCTAGAGTGATTCTGCGTTGGATTTCGATGCCGCCATTATTTTCAGTGTTATTAGGTTTCCCAAGTAATCGAAGTTCTTTAATTTCTTGAAAGTACTTATTGTTTGATGGCAGGAGAAACTTCGTCTAGTTCTCGTTGATCACCAGACCTAACAGTGATCGGTCTTTAAAAAATTCTGTGTGGCAGAATCTGGGAAAAAATGGGGTAGATTTAAAAAAAAAAGTGGTAAATCTCTGGGTTTGGATCAAACTTTGTACAAAAATTAAAAAACCTCTGCAAGGTTTCACCTAAATGGCAAACTTCTAATTAGACTCTAAGAAATTTAATTTTAGTACATTAAAGTGCAAGATTGAAGTTGCTAAAAATTGCGTTGAGTTTTGGTTTTTTTTTTCTTCACAGTGTAAAGCAGTTCTTTCCATATTAAGATATTTTTTCGAACATAGTTTAAGAGATTTCTGCAACCTTGCGGAGTGCTG
>NW_023486290.1:0-1343 GCF_013731165.1 Rhagoletis pomonella | reverse complement strand
GTGCTTTTTTAACACTTCATGCCAATTAATCGTAGCGCTTTCGACGGAAGCAATATTTTGATATGACACAAAATGGCTTTGAAAAGCTAATGTAATTGCCTTTCAAGGAAAAATATTGCCATTGACCACAATCACTCCTTGACCTTAAAAAAATTGGTCAAAAATAGTGTTCTTCGAAAAAAAAACATACAAAATCCAACGGATATATAAAAAGAATCATCTTTTGTGTTTTTATTATTCTAATATTATAGATTTTGAGACGAGAAACACGATTCCACTGTTTAAAAAACGAAAAAAAATGTCAGCCCCTCAATTTGAAAAATGCGTTATATATTGCATTTTTTATGATTTGTATGCAGCTGTGCATCATTCACACAATTTTATATCCCTCGAACAACAAGTCAGTTTTAGTGATATTCAAGACCTTAAGACTATTTAAGCCAAGGTAGAAGTCTCTAGGCCCTACGATTCTGAAGTTCAAATTCGAAATTTCATTTGACATTTTACGCAATTTTTGTTTGGTTTAAAATTTTTATAACTAGACTCTTCTACCTTGGCTCAAATTAAAGGTCTTGAATTGCACTTATTGTTCGAGGGATATAAAATTGAGTGAAGGATGCACAGCTGCATGCAAATAGATAAAATGCAATAATGCATTTCATAAATTAAGGTGTTCAAATTTTTTTTTCGTATTTTGAACAGTGGAACAGTTTTGCTCGTCTCAAAATCCATAATACTAGTATAATAAAAAATACATAATTTTTTTGTTTTGGATCAAAATCCCGTGGATTTTGAATGTTTTCTTAAGGCCAAGGGGTAATTGTGGCTCAATGGCCACAATTGAAAGGGAAATTTCCCCTATTTTCCGCCGTAGATCCGTCGCTGTAAACTATTAGCTTAGTCTTAGATTTTTTCCCCTCAATTTTAGTGCAGAAAAAAAATTATTCACTAGGCTGGCGATTTTTTTTTTTTCGCTATTCGACCTCCAACTCTGATGTTCAAATATTATTTACATATTAAAATATGTTTTTTGTTTTTATTTTCAGTATAACAGATCCTTTATTTGGCCATTAATTTTACATATTTAGGGTCACTCATTAAAAACTAATAAGGAAATTCTCACATTATGGTCTGTTTTATTCAATAATGTTCACAAAACTATGGTAAAAAATCAATAAAGAAATACACAAAGCGATTTGCCATAAAACATTCGCAAAATCTATAAACTGCTGGCGTATGTATAAAGTTTATAATGTGCATGGATATACATATATATATTTGTATTAATTGTGAAACAATTGGTTTAATTACGTTGATATATGTAAGTGGTAATTTAATCCGTT
>NW_023486289.1:0-1343 GCF_013731165.1 Rhagoletis pomonella | reverse complement strand
TTGGCGCTGTAACCGCCTAAGCGATTTTGGCCGAGTCCAAAACAGCACGCCAGTCATTTCTCTTCTGTGCTAACTGACGCCAATTGAAAATGCCAAGTGAAGCCAAGTCCTTCTCCACCTGGTCTTTCCAACGCAGAGGAGGCCTTCCTCTTCCTCTGTTACCAGCATCGCGGCCCGCGTTGAATATTTTCAGAGCAGGAGCGTTTCTGTCCATCCGAACGACATGGCCAAGCCAGCGGAGCCGCTGAATTTTAATTCGCTGCACTATGTCTATATCGTTGTAAAGCTCATACAGCTCATCGTTAAATCGTCTGCGATATTCGCCATCACCAACGCGTAAAGGTCCGTAAATCTTTCGCAGAATCTTTCTCTCGAAAACTCCAAGAGCCGCCTCATCAGATGCTTTCATTGTCCATGCTTCCGCGCCATACACCAGCACTGGCATGATGAGTGACTTATAGAGTGTGATCTTTGTACGACGAGAGGGGACTTTACTTCTGAATTGCCTACTCAGCCCAAAGTAGCACTTGTTGGCAAGAGTGATTCTCCGTTGGATTTCAAGGCTGACATTATTATTGGTGTTAATGCTGGTTCCCAAATAAACGAAGTCGTCTACTTTTTCAAACTTGTAACTGTCAACAGTGACGTGGGTGCCAAGACGCGTATGCTCTGACTGTTTGTGTGCTGACAGGAGATACTTCGTTTTGTCCTCGTTCACCACCAGACCCATTCGCTTTGCTTCTCTATCCAATCCCGAGAAGGCAGAACAGACGTAGCCCTTGTTTTACCGATAATATCGATGTCGTCGGCATACGCCAGCAATTGTACGCTCTTATAAAGTATTGTGCCTGAGCGGTTCAGTTCTGCGGCTCTTATTATCTTCTCCAACATAAGATTAAAGAAATCACAAGAAATCTGAAACCTCGTTTGGTATCAAACGGCTCGGAGAGGTCCTTCCCTATTCTGACGGAGCTGGTGGTATTGCTCAACGTCATTTTACACAGCCGTATTAGTTTCGCGGGGATACCAAATTCAGACATCGCGGCATAAAGGCAACTTCTCTTCGTGCTGTCGAAAGCGGCTTTGAAATCGACAAATAGATGGTGTGTGTCGATCCTATTCTCGCGGGTCTTTTCCAAGATTTGGCGTATTGTGAATACCTGATCTATGGTGGATTTTCCAGGCCTAAAGCCACACTGATAAGGTCCAATCAGCTCGTTGACGGTGGGATTCAGTCTTTCGCACAATACGCTCGATAAGACCTTGTAACCTATGCTTAGAAGGCTAATTCCGCGGTAGTTGGCGCGTATGGCGGGGTCGCCTTTCTTGTGGATTGGGCAGAG
>NW_023486288.1:0-1343 GCF_013731165.1 Rhagoletis pomonella | reverse complement strand
TGTGGCAGATGGTCCCCCT
Source organism: Rhagoletis pomonella (assembly GCF_013731165.1). Classification (NCBI taxonomy): domain Eukaryota; kingdom Metazoa; phylum Arthropoda; class Insecta; order Diptera; family Tephritidae; genus Rhagoletis; species Rhagoletis pomonella. The sequence goes on along the minus strand of NW_023486288.1, from coordinate 1,324 downwards.
TCAGACATGTCAAGTCTTGAAATCAATTTTTTGGCATTCTCTTTTGTGTTTTCTATTTGCTTCCAGACGCGTCAACTTATATTGAATGGAAGTTATTGGTTCTTTGAATGGGAAGCAACGAAAATATCCAAAGAGACAAGAAAACTTGAAACGAATTGACGGTATGGAGGTATATGTACTCTTCCCCTCTCTTCTAACCAACCTCGCCTTGGAATGAGCACACTTGAAAGCAAGACTTGACGTGTCTGAAAGCTCACATGCAATCAAAACGAAATACAAAACATGTTGTCTATGTGTGCGTGTCAGTCCACCGTCAATCCGCGATTTACACGGACTGAAATGAACGAGGTAAACTCGAACTCTCTTCCCCCTCTTATCAACACAAAACCGGTTTTAGGTGGACTGAGCAGTCCAGTATGCGGATGCCCATTAGATGCGTCCATCCTTTGCGTCTTAGCCAGGGTTTTACCAATAACTACGTCCGGTGTAGAATTTTGTGTTGCTTCAACAACCCACAATTTGTTTGTCCCACAATCTCCATCAATCTTTGCCCACACAACTGCTTCTGACTTCGGTGGAATCTGCTCGCTTTCCTCTAGGATCACTCGCTTGCTGATGCACGGACCATCGTACCCAAACCTAAGGGACACTTCCATGTTGTTATACGTCATAATCCTGTTCTTCATGTTGATCTGCATACCTTGATCAAGCAAGAAGTCTAATCCAATGATGACTTCATCCATAATCGCCGCGACGATGAACTTGTGTAACACCGTCACATTCCCTATTGCGACTTTGCATGTTACCTCTCCTACAACTTGGGTGTCCTCACCAGTTGCTGTCCTCAACCTTGCTCCAGGTAATGGCCTTACCTCTTTAGTGACCAAATCAGATCGAATGATGGAATGTGATGCGCCCGTATCCACAGTTAGTACTCGCTCATGTCCGTCCACATATCCACCAACAGCAACGTTGCTCGCTTTTCTGCCAATTCCCGAGACGGAGATAATGGGGCATTCAATTGCGGGAGCCAGCGCGCGCCCCTTGCTGCTGGCTCGTTTTAGTTTAACGACTGATGGGAGTTGGATTAGTCTCCTTCAGCCCTGCGTTTGCGTCCTGCTGAATTGTTGAGCGCACTGGAACTTGCGCTGCAATCGCGGGCGAAGTGGCCTGGCTTTCCACATTTAAAACATTTGCCAGAGCCATGCTTTTTCTCGCCCAGCAGTTGGATAATCTTCTTCAGCATTTCATTTGTCTCGTCCAGTGTTTCCACTGCCACGCGATGTGCTTTGTAGGCTGGTCTACTTAGGAGCGCCGCCGTTTC
>NW_023486287.1:0-1343 GCF_013731165.1 Rhagoletis pomonella | reverse complement strand
CCCCCCTCCTCCCCCGCGTCCACATCAACAAACAAATAAAGCTTATCAGCCCTATAAACCTACCTCTGACTACTGTCCCACACATAGCTGTCACGGGTGGGACATGCTTCTCTGTTGAATTATTCTTATCTAACTACGCGGAAACGACAATGCATTTGTGGTAAATATTCGCAATGAATTTCTAACATTATGTAACATACACGAAACACAACCCCAACTTCTGTAATTAAATATAACAACTTTTAGCTTTTTTGTCACGGGTGGGATAGGACCAATACTGCTTAATAATAACTCATAATATAGACAAAGCAATCACACTATTTAATATATACTGTAAAACCCATTTAAGTACCTCACGAAAAATGTCAGCTTTTTGAGGTACTTAAAAATTGCATTTTATCACATTAATTTCCCAAACATTGTAAATGCACTTTTGTTAAAATTAAGACACCTACATATGTATTTCAATTATTATTAATGTTTTTTTTTGCGTACATTTTTTATACCAAATTTAAAGTAAAAGTACAGTTTTTCACCAAATTAAAAAAAAAACTTCATAACCACAAATTTTATTTTTTTATTAATAAGGCCAATGAGAGAACTATACCTTTATAAAAAAAATCTTTATATGAAAAATATCGTCGCTGGAATAATGAAATAGTGTAACATGAAAAGTATAGTTTTGAGAAAAACGAATTGGAAGTTTTTATAAACCATTACAAACCATACGAATACAATTTCAGGAATAAATTAGTGAGCCAAAGAGACATTTAAGAAAACTAAAGATTTTTCTAAAAGATTAAAGGATTGCCTATCCAATGGTGCAATTATCGAATAATAGTGTATGTGGCATTTACACTGTTTCTTTATTGGGGCGACGATATTATGAATACTGAAAAAAAAAAGATGTAGGTGGCTTAGTTTTCTGGCACAAGTGTACATTGTGGATTCCATATTCTGTCATGATAAAAAATTTTCATAATAAAAACGGTTTACTATTCAAATGAATGACTTTTATTTATGCTTAGATATATAAAAATTTGGGCGTGGAACTTGTCCAACCTAGACCGAAAGTTCCTCAAAAAACTAGTAGGTTTGAAGAAACGGATTCGTTTCGAGTTCACCCAAACGACTTCACCAGGGCGACGTCGTAACGGCTGCACCAGAGTGACGTCGTAACCACGCCGTTGCGATTCCACCCAAACGACTTCACCAGGGCGACGTCGTAACGACGTCGTTTAGAGTTCACCCAAACGACTTCATTAGAGCGACGTCGTCTTCGCGCTGTGGAAAATTGGAAGTACCTATAGTTTAACAACTCTACTAATCAAAAAATCTGAAAG
>NW_023486286.1:0-1344 GCF_013731165.1 Rhagoletis pomonella | reverse complement strand
TTCTACAATTCACTTCCGAGTAAATTTCAACCAATGCCAATTTGAATTCAAAGCGGATTTTATTGAAATTCACCCGGCCGTGAATTATAGAACCTCCTGATAAATTCATATTTGTATATCGCCTGCTGCAAATGGACGAACAACGCCAGATTTTATAATGTATTTCAAAAACGCCCTATCAGCTGAGAATATGTTGAGATAGTGCGTGTTTGAAGCGGCAGTTGAGATAGAGCGTTTTTGAAACAAATTATAAAATAGGGCCTTCTTCGGCCATTTGCTAAGATAGGCCGATCTTCCAATCAGCAGACAATATACAACTGAGTGCATGGTTTTTTTTAAATATTTACAATGATTATGAAGATTATAAAGAAGTTGGAAAATTTAAAAAAATCAAATTTCGAACTCCTTAGGCTGGTGTCCGGTTTCACCAATAAATTTAAAAACTTATCAGACTGAACAAATTTGTCATTTTAAATTTTAACAGGCTGATAAATTTAAAATTTATTGGTGCAACCGGGCATGAGTTTATATAAAATTTTTGGGTATGTAGTTGGATCTCATGAAATTTTAGTAAAATAAGTGCAAGTTTTAAGGGGCTAGAAAATCACGTTGATTTCTAATAATTTTCTTCTGACGGCTTTTGCGGTTTTTCCATATAAACAAGAATTTGTTGTGTAGAAAATGTGTTTGCACACAAAATTTGCTCCAGTTTTTATAAATTGCACTTTTTATAAAAAAAAAAACAGCAAAAGCCGTCAGAAGAAAATTATTAGAAATCAACGGGATTTTCTAGCCCCTTAAAACTTGCACTTATTTTACTAAAATTTCATGAGATCCAACTACATACCCATAAATTTTATTAAACCCAGTCTAAAAAGCTCGAAATTTTAATGAAATTTTTTTTTAATTTCTCCAACTTCTCTATTACCTTTGAAATCATTGTATATATTTAAAAAAAAAACACCATGCACCCGGTTTTGATCGCCAGTGTAGTAGTAATATGCGAAGTTTTTTGTTTTTGTTTTGTTTGAATGGAATATTTTGTTTTTTTTATTTACGTTATACTTTATTTATTAATACATATGTAATATTACAGTCTAAGATATGTACATATATGATTTTTGTTAGATAATTAGCTGTATTTTTATAAAAAAATAATAAACATTAAACAAACAAAAGAATAATTGCCAAAACTGTTCAAAATATCGTGTCCCTATTATTTTCCACATGACAATATATATATAGGTTAGCATCTATAATTTTCTAATGGGATGTAAGTTGTATATCAAACTATATATTGTTACCTTAATTCCCAAAGGCCCTAACCAACACTTTTTTCGAAAC
>NW_023486285.1:0-1344 GCF_013731165.1 Rhagoletis pomonella | reverse complement strand
TGTCTCTTTTATCCATTCATAATAACTTAAAAAAATTTGTTTGTTAATAAGTGTATCTTAAAATATCTGCCTTGGCATTTCTGTTAAAAGTGTAAAATATGTAAATGTACCTACATAAACTTTCCCGTGAATACCATCAAAGCATTGGTCTTGAAGGGAATCTATGTATGCATGCATGCATATGAGCAAATTAAAAAGTCGATACAATTTACAGTCGAGGAGTACAGTTTTTGTATAGATTATAGATTATTTCCCAACACTGTGGGGAACTAAGCAAAATGGCCTAGTGTATTTCGCAAATATTCAAATAAATAATCTACCAACAGATAATTTTATATATTCATTAAAAGATAATTTGTCATCAGTCTGACATAAAAAAATTAAAAATCGGAAGGGTAAAATAGTATTGTGTTACTAATTCAAAAATAAAAACTTTAATTTCAATGACGAAGGGGGGGAGGGTGTTATCTATCCCCCCAAATCCCCCCCTGGCTACGCCACTGGATCTTATCAGTGTGGCTTTAGGCCTGGCAAATCCACCATAGATTAAGTATTCACAATACGCCAAATCTTGGAAAAGACCCGCGAGAATAGGATCGACACACACCATCTATTTTACGATTTCAAAGCCGCTTTCGACAGCACGATGAGAAGTTGCATTTATGCCGCGATGTCGGAATTTGGTATCCCCGCGAAACTAATACGGCTGTGTAAACTGACGTTGAGCAATAGCACCAGCTCGGTCAGAATACGGCTCTCCGAGCCGTTTCCTACCAAACGAGGTTTCAGAAAGATGACTACCTTTTGTGTGATTTCTTTAATTGGAGAAGATAATAATACCCGCAGAACTGAACCGCTCAGGCGCAATACTTTAGAAGAGCGTACAATGCCGACGGCATGTATATTATCGGTAAAACAAGGGCTACATCTGTTCTGCCTTCTCGGGATTGGATAGAGAAGCGAAGCGAATGGGTCTGGTGGTGAACGAGGACAAAACGAGAAAAAGATTCTGGGAAAGATTTACGGACCTTTACGCGTTGGCGATGGCGAATACCGCAGACGATTTGACGATGAGCTGTATGAGCTTTACAACGATATGGACATAGTGCAGCGAATTAAAATTCAGCAGCTCCGCTCCGTTGGCCATTTCGTTCGAATGGACAGAAACGCTCCTGCTATGAAAGTATTCTGACGGAAAATAGCTTTATTTATTTCCAGAGCAGTTAAAAAAATTAGTATAGTTTTCGTCACGAAATTGATATCATAAATTTTGTGTTTCTAATTCAGCTTTACCTCAAAGAGATGTTTTATTTGATATCAATTATTTTGGGATAGCAAATCTAA
>NW_023486284.1:0-1344 GCF_013731165.1 Rhagoletis pomonella | reverse complement strand
ACGAATATAATTTTTAAAGCGTATAATGGTACTCGAATTGAGCCTAATGGTGTATGTGACATGCTAGTGAAATTTAATGCCTCGTGTAAGTTGCTATCGGTTGTGGTAATAGAGAACGGTGGTCCGCCCTTGTTAGGAAGAAATTTTGTGAACCAATTCGGCATTAGTATTCAAAACGTTAACTTTTTATCAAAGCAAAATAATATTGCGGACAATGTGTTTAAAAAGTTTCACTCTTTGTTTGACGGTACACTAGGGTGTTTCAAAAAGCAACAAGTTGAGCTTGCATTAGAAAAAGGTACAACTCCCAAGTTTTTTAAACCTCGCCTCATCCCCCTAGCAATCAGAGACAAAGTTGACAAGGAAATTACAAAGCTTGTTAAGCTTGATGTATTAGAACCGGTGGAATATTGCGAATGGGGCACCCCAATAGTGCCAGTTTTAAAAAAGACAGGCGATGTAAGAATTTTTGGCGACTTTAAGGTCACCCTCAATCCTCACCTTAAGGTCGAAAAGTATCCTCTACCCCGCATCGACGATTTGTTTTCGAAATTGTATGGAGGGGAAGAATTCACAAAGCTTGACTTGTCTATGGCGTATCAGCAAATAGAATTGAAACCATCTTCGAGACCGTTGACAACAATTTCTACGTGGAAGGGCTTATACCAATATAAGCGATTAATATATGGACTTGCATCGGCACCAGCGTTGTTTCAGAGAATTATGGATACTCTCTTGTCAGGGCTAGAAGGTATAGTTGTCTTCTTACCGCCCCCTGTAGAAAGGTTCTCGTACAACGGCTAGAAAAGGTGTTAACTATTTTGCAGGAGTCAGGGTTTAAATTGGCAAAAGAAAGGTGTTCATTTTTAAACTCTTCATTGTGCTACCTGGGCCACATTATTGACCAAAAGGGATTACATACGAATCCTGAAAAGGTTGAAGCAATTGAAAGTATGGGCAATCCGTCAATCGTTAAGGAAACTCAAGCGTTTTTGGGAGTAGTAAATTTTTATAGGAAATTCATCCCTAACATGTCAACTATTGCTAGTCCGTTATATGATTTGCTAAAAAATAACAAAAAATTTGTTTGGACACCAGAATGCTCCAACGCTATTAGTAGTCTAAAGGAAGCCTTAAAATCAGACAGGTTTCTGGGTCATTTTAGTTCGAATTGAAGGACAAGACTTACTGTCGACGCAAGCCCTATCGGATTAGGCGTGGTTTTGTCGCAAATTGACCCTAGTGGAAATGAACGGCCGATTGAGTACGCGTCTAGGAAGTTGTCAAACAATGAATAAAGGTATTCGCAGTTGGACAAAGAAGCAGCAGCAATCCTGTTTGGAG
>NW_023486283.1:475-1344 GCF_013731165.1 Rhagoletis pomonella | reverse complement strand
CGAAAATGGTTGTAAAATGGATGCACTTTCGGCTGTTTTCCTGAAATCTCTGTCTGAGTGGATTTTTCATTGAAAACGATTTCATTATGAACTTCACAGAAACTTTTTCATAGTTACTGGAAACCAAACAAAAAAACAATTTTAAGATTCAGCAATTATTTCAATTTGAATAAATAACTTTAATGTGTTACTTCTGACGGAATTCGAACCTGGGACCTCCTGAAAGCTAACAAATAGTAGCACACTTCTCTGCACACTCAGCTACTGGCGCATACGTATACATGTTTTCAAATGCTCAGTTTGAACAAATATTAATAAATTATTGTTTTGAAATAAGATACGAAAAATGAACAAATATGGAAATCGTTTTCTGAACGTTTCCGAATACGAAAAATTTACGAAAACTGCACTGTCGGCAAAAAGTACGTTTCTCTGCCTGCTGGGATATGCACATCGATATACACATACTTGTACATACATACATACGAGCACCAATTAATTTCATTTAAAGAAATGGCGTGCAGTCCATTTCCGCTGTAGCGTATGTAGTGCATTTTTCTAGGCGCAATATTTAACTTCTTCTGGCGAGGCAACATCTACCTCTAGAGTCTAATTTTATGTCTTTGATATGATACCTACCGACGAGGTTGATGTCTAGACCAGGTTGTATAGAAACTTTGTTATAATAATAATAGATTGGCGCTTACACAGATGTTAGTGTTTGGCCGAGCTTCTCCTCCGACTTGTGGCGTGCGCCTTGAGGTTGTCACACAAAGCGTGGGGACCTATAGTTTTACGCCGACTCCGAACGGCGATTGTATTTTTATGAGAAGCTGTTTTTCATGGCAGAAATACACTCGGAGGTTTGC
>NW_023486283.1:0-375 GCF_013731165.1 Rhagoletis pomonella | reverse complement strand
TTTATGAGAAGCTGTTTTTCATGGCAGAAATACACTCGGAGGTTTGCCATTGCCTTCCGAGGGACGACCGCTGTTAAGAAAAAACCTTTTTCTATATTTTTTGGCATGTTGCTTTGACCAGGGCTTGAACCCAGGTGCTGATGTATGAAAGCGCGCACTGCTTACCACTACACCACAGCGGCCGACTTTGTTATAATACCTTTACTATAAAAGGTGTCTGGACACACAACATTGTAAGTTGATTGATAAAAAAGAACGCCGCTAAGTAAACGCGTGGTTGATGTATTTTATTTTTTTTTTTTTAATGTGATGAACTGTTATGCATGCCTGTCAGAGAAGCCAACTCGTGGGGAATTCCCCGAGTTTGCGTGGGGA
>NW_023486282.1:0-1344 GCF_013731165.1 Rhagoletis pomonella | reverse complement strand
CTCTGATTCAGTAAAAATCTCTCGAGTGACTGTTTTGGGTGGTAATTTCACATTGGCTCGTGACACTAGCTCTGCTTCTCCCTTCTCCGCATCGATAATCGCAGACAGCATTGCTTTTGGCTCTGGTAATACTGGAACGAATGGTTTTGGTAATTTGTCCGTAGGGACGATGGACGTTGTCTCTATTTCATGGATATGTGGTGGCTTTGGCTCTATGGGAATTTCCTGAATAATCGGGTTTGACGGTAACGTTTGCAGGTGAAGAATATTAGCTGAAGCTAGTTCCTCAATGGCGATTGACGGCGTCTCTTCCTCGTCTACTAGTGAAAGCGCTGGCCCCAAGGCATTAATTTGACTGATGTCTGAATGTGTTTCCTCGCCAATCTCTCGCGCTATCACCAACTCGACCGTATTTATTGGCTCTGATTTTATGACATTCTCTTCAGAAATTTTATCATTTGTCGCTGGTACTTCCGTAAAAATCTCCTCCGATATGGCTTTTGGCGGTGTATCTGCACCTACGATTGATAGTGTTACTACTCTCTCTGATTCACTTGGAAGATTTTGAAAGACAGCAACTGGCTCTACTTTGTCGGTCTGTGATGGTGTTGACTCCGTTGTAACTTCCGAATTTGTGATCGGTTCTTGATTTAGTTCATCCATCCATGTCGGCTCAAATCCAGTAAATATCTCTTCAATTATTGTTTTAGGCGGTATTTCCTCATTGCAGGATGGCACTGCCTTTATTACGTCAGCAACTGCCTCTACTTTGTCGGTCTGTGATGGTGTTGAATATGTTGTAACTTCCGAATTTCGGATTAGTTCTTGATTTGCTTCGTCCATCCGCGTCGGCTCTGATCTAGTAAACATTTCTTGAATTACTGTTCTTGGCGGTATTTCCTCATTGCAGAATGGCACTGCCTCTAATTCGTCAGCAGGTACAGGTTTAATTTCCGTGCGAACTTCTTGGCCACTTGTTTCTATCGCTAATTCGGCAGTGACCACTGCCACCGTCTCCGCTTGCGCGGTTAGCACTGCTTTTGATTTCATCACAATCTCTTGTGCCCGTGTGTCTGTCTCAACTTCTGCGTTGGCGAGATGTTCTGTCCCTCGCATGTCTGCCTCTGAAGGCTCTGATTCAGTTGGAAGAATTTGAGCGACTGCAACTGGCTCTACTTTGTCGGTCTGTGATGGTGTGGAATATTTTGTAACTTCCGAATTTGTAACTGGTTCTTGATTTGTTTCGTCCATCCGCGTCGGCTCTGATCCAGTAAAAATCTCTTGAATTATTGTTTTCTCCTCATTACAGAATGGCACTGCCTCTAATTCGTCAGCAGGTACAGG
>NW_023486281.1:0-1344 GCF_013731165.1 Rhagoletis pomonella | reverse complement strand
CCATGGTGTGTTTTCTTTTTACAAAATGTTGAATTAATGGTTGTTAGACTAGAAATATGCAGTTGACTTCAGAAAGCTATAATGCTGCATTAGGAAAATTTTTTCCTTTAACGGGAATTTCGTCGGCTTTCTTTCTGTTCTTATCTCTGGAGGGAGGCTATTGGTATCTTATTTTCATGAGTTGTGAAAGATGGTTATCAGCCGCAGCTCAAGAAGAGAAAACAAACAATGAATTCATTATTTCGAAATTGATGAGGCTTCTAAGTATGAATAAAAATAAGCAAAATTGAGTTCTCTATGGCACTTTATAGAGGTTTTTTATGATAACGAGTAGATATCAAGAGCTATGAGGAAAAATTGACTGTCCGAAGGTATTGTGATTTTTATTCTGATATATTGCCTCTTTATTAAGACATAGGCGGTCTTCAGTATGGCAGCTAGTTTCGCCTGGAATATCATTGCGTCTTTACTTTAGGGGAAGGATGTGCGTAAAAATAAAGTACCACAGTGATATGTGTAATTTCCCAACAAACTTCTATTATTGTGGCCCTTTTTATACCCGAGCGCACTTGTGTACAAGGGTATATTAATTTTGTTCACATAACGGTTGTTTTTAACAGCCAAAACGAATCGAGATAGATATAGACAAATGTATACATAAATGATCAGGGTGAAAAAAGAAATTGATTAAGCCATGTCTGTCTGTCCGTCCGTCTGTCCGTCTGTCCGTCCGTCCGTGTACACGATAACTCGAGCAAAAATTGAGATATCTCAACGAAATTTGGTATGTAGGTTTCCCTTAATCCAAGGTAGGTTGGTATTGAAAATGGGCGAAATCGGACCTTAACCACGCCCACTTCCCATATAACGGTAATTTCCGGAAATACGAAAACTGCGATATTTTAGTAACTACTGAAGCTAATTCACTCAAAATTGATATTGACAATAATTTTTAGACGAAAAATAGGAATATTATAAATTTTTGGAAAATGGGCGTAGCCACGCCCACTTATGGTTACATGTGTATATCTTGGTAACCGCTGCACCAATTTCTTCCAAACTTGGTACAGTTGTTGGCCTTGGCACAGCATAAAAAATCGCCGAAACTTTTTAAAATCGCACAATAACCACGCCCACATCCCATATAACGGTAATTTAGAGAAATAAAAAATCTTCGATAAATCAGTAAATATTGAAGCTAATTTAATCAAAATTGATGTTGCAACAATTTTTTACCAAGAAATACGATTATGGTAAAACTTTGGAAAATGGGCGTGGCACCGCCCACTTATGATCTCATATAAGTATATCGGTAACCGTTCTACCAATTTGTACCAAACTCGG
>NW_023486280.1:0-1344 GCF_013731165.1 Rhagoletis pomonella | reverse complement strand
TGTTAAGAATGTGTTAATTAAGATACAATAAGGAGATAACAAATTTATTAAAACAAACTTTTTTATTTGCTACTCATCATGTAGTTCTAATTCTATGTCAAAATAAAGAACGTCTTGAGCGTCTACATCACCAATAGACTAATTGAGGCAATCTTCAATTGTTTCTAAGAAAGATGGCGTTTGTAACATTATAATTACATCATTGGGTATTTGCCTCTTTTTGTGATTATCGTTTTTGTTAACGCTAAGACTAGAAAGAAACGGATCTGAGGAATCTAAAGCTCTATGAGTAATGATCAGTAAGGTTTTTAATTCTGGAATTTTGCCTGACATGTGACACGTTATCATACCGATAATGCTCCATAAATTACAGGAGTCTTTGATATCCTGACTGGAAAGGGTCTACAAAACCAGTATCTGCTTGATATACATTCCGAAAAGCTGGAAAAGAGTCAAAGTTGTCTTCATTCCCAAACCAGGAAGCAGAAATCTCGAAAAAAACTAAAGACTTCACTCCAATAAGTCTTACTTCCTTCCTGCTAAAGGTATTAGAAAGACTGTTAGACTTACACATAAGGCATTTTTTGGAAAGCTCCAAACTTTCCAAAGCTCCACATGCATACATTAAGGGCAGGTCAACTGAAACTGCCCTACATGAAGTCATGGACACTATAGAAAAATCACTCCATTACGAGCAGTATACGTTGGCGGCCTTTCTCGACTGAGAGGGGGCCTTCAACATTACAATCGAAGCAATTGTTCGATCCCTTATAAAGGTGGGAATATCTGGCCTATATGCAAGTGTATCGAACAAATGCTTAGAAACATAATTATAATTTCAACCATTGGTTCAGTAACGCTATCCCGATGTGTAAATAGACGGGGGAGTTCTCTCCGCGCCTAAGAGTGGTGGCACTGAACGACATTCTACTAAATCTCAACAAAGGTGGAATGAAGGTAGTAGCATGCAGACGATGCGGTGGTGGCGGTAGCAGGTCTTTTCCCCTCAACGATAAGCGAAATCTTAGAGGGAGCATTGCTCTGGCTGAACACCTGGCCCACACAAAGTGGCCTGGGTGTCAACCTTAGAAAAATGGAAGCGAAGCTGTTTACCTAAATAGAAAACCAAAATTCCACAATTCAAGCTGTTTTCTTTTAATGGAGCGACTCTGACATTGCCCTTCGAGGCAGTATACAAAGAGCCGCTTGTACAGATGCTACAGGAGCAATTAAAACGTGCCCATCTGATGCGCTTAACGTGATCCTGCATCAACTGCCCATAGAACTCCACATCCGTGCAACTCCTGTGTGTCGAACCGCTATCAAACCTGCAAAACTGCGGCG
>NW_023486279.1:0-1344 GCF_013731165.1 Rhagoletis pomonella | reverse complement strand
ACTTGCCGACGGACAATGTAAAAGAAAATCGTCAACCGATTCACTACCACGGTTACTGAAGTGAAATGTTGCCCGTCTGTGGGTCGCTTTATTGAGTCAGCAAGTCAGTTAAAAGTGCTTATTGTGAATGGCTTCAAATTTTTAGTCAAGTGGCAAGGCTGAAAGCGCGATAATCAGAATGTGTGTATAAATAGTGATAAGAAAACGCGTGGAAACTTCGCAAAGCCGGCAGAACAATGGAAAATTAATAAATTCTCAAAATATCTGCAAATATTTCTTGCCTCAAACAACTTGTTATTGAGAAGCTCAAGGTCGGTGTTCAAATAAAACGCAACGGAAAGTACAAATAAGGTAGGTAGAATTTTGCAGGACGTGTGTATATATGTACATATTGTGGTACATTCATAAATAATAGACTCATAATTTTTTTGAAATGAAGTTTTGCCGGCGTTCTAGGTCAAACTTTGACAAGAAATAAATAACCACCAGTTGATTGATGCCATTGTTAAAAATGCCATTTTTCATTGGATGTAAAAAGCGTTGGCGCGTTGTAATTACAATTGCGTATATACATATACATACATATATTCATTCATATATAACACGTAAATATGTACGCAGGGCTGGGTCGTAATGATTCTTGTAGGAATTAAATTACTCCCAATTACAAATTGCAAGGAATTGTAATTGGGAATCAATTCCTTCAGTCCACAGCAAAGAAATTTATTAATTTTTCAATTCCTTAGAAGTATGTACGTTCAAATGTAATTATTATTATTATTTTTTTTTTTTGAATTCCATTACAAGTAATTTCATATTGTAATTGGAATAAATAACGTGCTAGTAATGTATTTTTTTCAATTCCTTTGAAAGGAAATGTAATTGATTTTTTCCAGTTCCATTCCCTGGAATTGGAAGGGTACTTCAGTTTTTTCAAACGAATTGTAAAAATAATTGAGAAACTGAAAGTTCATGTGGAATGTGGAATTTTGGTTGTGGTCATAGATTAAAATCGAAACCACACATTGGACATCTATCTATGTATATCTGTGAATATGTTTTATATATAAAAATATTGTTTTTGTTTGTACAAGGCCCCAAAACTCGAGAACGGCTGAACCGACTTGAATAATTTCTTTTTTAATTGTTCGGTATAATACAGGGGTTTTTGGGTCAGTTACTAGTTTGGAGGGTTGCCACTTGTTTGAAAATTTTAAACTCAAATTGATTAAAATAATGAAATATTGCAATGTGCTCATCAAATCGAAGAAGTTTAAAAAATATATCCGTTGGAGATATTGTTACGATTATCCTCGAAACCTTGAGGGATTACCCAAATATACT
>NW_023486278.1:0-1344 GCF_013731165.1 Rhagoletis pomonella | reverse complement strand
TTTTTGGGGTCGCTGAATACGAATCGAATTTTACGTGACAGTGAAAATCGGAGGTGTTTTTTGAGGTTAGGAAAAAATCTAGACGTGATGGAGCAAAACGGACTTCAGATTTGTCCATCCAGAATTCCATCCCTGGTCTGACCCTAGTCGTGTCGCAATTAAGCCGGGCGCCTATCTACATACATATACATTAGGGATGTTAATTTTTTCGATTTGTACGATCCTGGGATTTTCGGGATGTCGTTGGTTCAGTCCCGGGATCCCGGGATCTTTTTAAGACTTTATCGAGGCCTAACCGCCAAGATAACTTAGAAATATTCCTAGAGCATCTAGGTGCACTTCTGCATCACAACGAAAAATTTGAAAAAAAAATGTTACGTACGTTACTTTGGCGGTCAGGTCTCGTTATAATTTCAAATATATGGTTAATTCCAAAATTTATTCAAAAAAATTCAGTGCAATGTAAAACGAAAGTATGGGTACCACATATTTTTTTTTGGGTTCACAAGGACGAATAGCCATTGAAAATGCCCCTTTAATCTATTTTTTTTTTAAGCTAATAAAGTTAGTCCGTAACATATATTTTTTTTCAAAAATAAGTATTGAAAAATTTCAAGGATATTCAAGGAAAAAATTATGAAAGGGTATTTTCAATGCCTACCCGTCCCTTACGCACCAAAAAATGTAATGTGTTTTAACTCTACAGAATCTTCTCCTTCATTTGATACCCATACTTTTTTTTTAAGTATATTACATTGCAATTTTTAAATTACTCGTATCTTTCAAATTTCAAAGTTCTTTTAAAAAATCCAGACGTCAGAGAAAAAAATTAAGAACGCAATTTTACTATATTTGGCCCTTGGTTTGACGAATATATTGATTTTTTTTGTGTGCAAAATTGCTTGCCGCAAGATATTATCTGTATATTGAGATACACATTTATAAAAAAAAATTTTAAATATTAAATTAACAAAAGAAATATAGCCAAATCTGTTCAACATAAAGCATTTATATTATTGCCACCAGTGTGATTTACAAATCCCGAAAATCCCGGGATTCTAGGCAAATAATCCCGGGATTTTCGCGACTAAAAAAATACCGGGATCCCGGGATTGCTAATAGGTATATTTGCGTATGTGCAGTAACAGTCGTATCAATAGCACCCCCATTTCAAAGTGAGATTGTTTACCACTTTTGTTTATTTTTTTTTAATCTGATTAAAAGGTCGACATTTTTGATGAAAAATCGTTGCTTTTTCTTTTGATTTGTATAAAGCTTGAAAATTGGGTTAATGTGATTTTTTCTTAAGCACGATAAATTTTTTTTTATAAAATAATAACAAAT
>NW_023486277.1:0-1345 GCF_013731165.1 Rhagoletis pomonella | reverse complement strand
GAAGTACGAGTACTTTATTTACTCTCTCGCAAATACACGCATGCTGCAAGTTTTTGTGTACTAAGACGCCTTTGCATCCACTTGCTTTTAAGTCACATTGTAAGCTCTTGCCATGACCTTTTCATTAACTTCTCACGTTTCGTTTTATGCTCTGGCGTCCACTCGAGTGCCATTGTAGGAGAGAAAAATTACTGTCAGTTACCGGTTATTGAGATGATGTTAAAGAGCGCAACGCAACGCATCGTCATAGACGTCATCATTTCTGGTATTTTGATAAGGATATTTGTTGCAATTGTTTTTTTCTGTTTTTTGCTTTCTATAAGTTGTTGTTGTGTAAGTAAGCTTGTCAATAAATTATAAAATGAATAAGTGAGTTGTTAACCTCATTGCGTTGTCACTCACTCGGCTATTGTCGCTTTTCTAAGAAGAAGAAGAGCATGTGAGCGAATAATTTTTGCTGATGCCGCATAATGGCGATGAAAATAAATGAATAAACAATGTTTTAGTTATTCATTTATTTGATTAATGATAGGTAAGAGCTCGAAAAACATTTCAAAGTGAAATATTTTTAGGCCAACAAAAACTTAAGAACAAAATGATATTCCCATACACTTTAAATAAACACATAAATAAACATAGCTAGGTTTCTGCGTTAGTATCAAAATAAGTGTACATTTATTTTTTTTTGTGTCAATATTGATATATTTCGTAACGCTATTTCAACGAAATTCATTCACAAAAGCTGTTTTGATAAAATTTTTATTGGATTTGGTTGGCTTTGAAAATTGAAGTTTCTTATATTTACTATGTGCATAAATCTGTATAAAATTTCTGAACGAATCGGAAGGTAACATACAGTTTAAAATCGTCAACCCGTAAGTATCGGCTAGGAGCTACTAAACAATCTTTAATCTTAGTTGGTAAGACGTTGGAACAGTCAATGACTTTCTTACTGGTTATTGCAGAGCATCGAATCACTTTTAAAACTTTGGTGTAACATATTCGAATTAGCGGTGATTTTTTAAAACTGTTCAGCTTTCACCATACACAAACTTGTCTCCCTTTTATTGTATTAATATTGGTGGTAGCGGCTAATTTAAATCTATACTTTGGTGATTATAATGCTCGTATTAAAGGGCAACCGCTATTATTGAACACTTTCTCTTTTGTGCTGAGCAACAAATGAACCTAAAAAGGTGCTATGTTAATATGCAAAGTCATGTCCGCTAGCCAGTCACCCTCCTCAGGTCCTTACTCTAACTTAGACGGCCTTTTCCTCTATATTACTCACTCCTGAGTGTCATTTGAGAGTTCTCCTACTCTTCTAGGAGCTCTGCTTTTTTTT
>NW_023486276.1:0-1345 GCF_013731165.1 Rhagoletis pomonella | reverse complement strand
AGTAATTAGTAGAAAGAGTGGTCACGAATTATGTCGAACAACACTGCAGGGACGCTAAAATAACATAAGATACGCCGCTTTTCTAGTTCACGTCTCTTTCCCAAGATATTTTCATTTTATGTTTGCAGTGTGAATGAAAACAAGTAAGAGCAGCGCTGTCTTCGGCTATGCCGAAGGCTTC
Organism: Rhagoletis pomonella; assembly: GCF_013731165.1. Taxonomy (NCBI): domain Eukaryota; kingdom Metazoa; phylum Arthropoda; class Insecta; order Diptera; family Tephritidae; genus Rhagoletis; species Rhagoletis pomonella. The sequence goes on along the minus strand of NW_023486276.1, from coordinate 1,164 downwards.
ATACCTTTCATGAACATCTGCAAATTTTACTTTGACAGATTACTGCTTTTGAATACATCTGCATACATCGATAGAGGAGTTACATACTTATATAAAAAATCGCATCTAAACAATCAGAGGTATGGAAGATATACTTTATATGACACCAATCTAAGTGATTTTCACCGCTATGTGATCGGTATGTAAACCGGTAACACAATTTATTGGGTTTAATTTCGTCCATAAAGGAGATATATCGCAAAAACTGGTATCTGAACAATCAGTGCTATAGGAGATAAAGCTTATACAGCATAGATTTTGACGATTTTCTCAGTAGACTTTGTATTATTATTTATACGAATTATTCTTACGAAATTTATCGGTTTTAGCTGTTCAAATAAAGGAGTTTTACAGTAAAATCCCATATCTGAACAATCAGATGTATGGAAGATATATGTTGTAGTCATCCGATCCTTGTTATTTTCACTGTAAGTATTCTGTTAATAATGAGTGAAAATGGTGCGAAATTTCATGTTCCTAGCTGCATAAATGGAGGAGTTATGATAAAAGACCTCATATCTGAACAATCAGTTGTATGGGGGCTGCAGGTTATAGTGACCCGATCTTTATTATTTTCGCTGTAAGTCTTCTGTTGATAATGAGTGAAAACAGCGCGAAATTTCATGGTCCTAGCTACATAAATGGATGAATTATAACGAAAAATCTCATATCTGAACAATCAGTTGTATGGGAGCTATAGGTTATAGTTACCCGATCTTTTTAATTTTCACTGTAAGTTTTCTGTTGATAATTATTGAAAACAGTGCGGAATTTCATGTTCCTAGCTATATAAATGGAGGAGTTATAACGCAAAATTTTATATCTGAACAATCAGTTGTATGGGAGCTATAAGTTATTGTGACCCGATCTTTGTAATTTTCACTGTAAGTATTCTGTTGATAATGGGTGCAAGTATTGCAAAATTTCATGTTCGTAGCTGCATAAATGGAGAAGTTATAATGAAAAATCTCATATCTTAACAATCAGTTGTATGGGAGCTATATGTTATAGTGGTCCGATTCTTCCGGTTCCGACAAATGATTAATACATTATAAAAATACACCCACTTACCAAATTGGATCCGGATATCTCGAAAACTGAGAGACTAGATTGCATACAAACAGA
>NW_023486275.1:0-1345 GCF_013731165.1 Rhagoletis pomonella | reverse complement strand
TGGTGTGCTGCTAGCAGTGCTCACTTGGTGGAGTATGTATGTACAATGTTGTATGTATCTGCGGTGCAGTATGTATGTACAATATTGTATGTATGTACGATGCTGTATGTTACTGTATTGTTGTATGTATGTGCGGTGCAGTATGTATGTACAATATTGTATGTATGTACGATGCTGTATGTTATTGTATCGTAGCGGATATACTACGTTACACTATTTACTAAAGAATTTCGTGCTATTTCTTAGTTTTTTACGAAATTTTTGTAAAATGCACAGAAATAATTCGTATATTTAACGAAATTATTTTCGTAAAATCTGCGCTTGTTTCGTAGAATGTGCGATTTTGCTTTCATTTTCCACACTGTAAAAAACATATTACGAACTATAACACAACACTTTTATTTGGTTTTTATCGTTAATTTTAAGCATTTTTGTTAAACAAAGCGTTTTGCAAAAACGCTTAACATTAATTATTGAAATATAATAAAAGTGTTGTGCTATAATTTTATTCATGTTTTTTATAGTGTTAATAATAAAAGCAATCATACGTTCTACGAAAGAAGAAGAAGAAGAATTTTCTGACTACACTGTAGAAAAGGTTATATTACCTATAATAAAACTTAAGTCTTTTATTTATATGCATACGAATAGGTTCTATACTACATATTTTTTTATTGCTTAGACTTCATCCAATAAAGTATATTGATGCAAAGTGTTAAACTATGAGACTCAACAAAACCAAATATAATAAGATATAAAATATGAAAGAATATAAAAAATACTGGTTTTGCTTTCTTAAACATTATAATATTTTTATGTAGAGGCACTTGACAGATTCGCATCTTCATCGATGTTTGTTTCCTTGACGACTATAAATTAAAGGAAAATTATAAGGCGTCTGAAAAGCAAGTTTCAGTGAGAAATCTTACATGCACTTACTTTTAATTTCATTAATTAGTACTCCTGGCTTAGGCTTGCCGTTGATAGGTAACTGATGAAAGATGAGTTTAAAATCTATATATATAAAAAGAAGTTACATTTCCTTGGTAATCTTATAACTCAAGAACCGCCGAACCGATTCCCACGGTTTTGCATTCGTTGGAAAGGGCTCGGGCTCCGTGAGGTTTGTAGCAAATTTTAAAAAATAACTAGGGTCTCGAGATATAGACCAAAACGTGGACCTGGGTAACCTTGGGTGTATTTGTTCAATATGGGTATCAAATGAAAGCTGTTCATGAATGCTTTAAGATTGAGCACTTTTCATATAGCTGGGTGACTAGGGTCTCGAGATATAGACCAAAACGTGGACCTGGGTAACCTTGGGTGTATTTGTTCAATATGGGTA
>NW_023486274.1:505-1345 GCF_013731165.1 Rhagoletis pomonella | reverse complement strand
GGAAAATAGGCTACTTTTCTTAAGAGTTGCCACCTGTTAAAAAAGTTGCATTAAATTAATACGCGGAAACGACTGAATGGATTTGCATGAAATTTTGCAAGCAGATAGCTTATGACCTATAGTGGAAAATAGGCGGATTTTTTGGAAGAGTTGCCACCTGTTGAAAAAGTTTAATTAAATTAATACGCGGAAACGACTAAACGGATTTGCATGAAATTTCGCACACAGATATCTTATGACCTAGGTTAGAAAGTAGGCTACTTTTTTAAGAGTTGCCACCTGTTAGAAATGTTTAATTTAATTAATACGCGGAACTAAGTGAACTGATTTGCATGGAAGTTTTCACACAGATAGCGTATGAGCTAGGTTGAAAAATAGGCTACTTTTTTTAAGAGTTACCACCTGCTAAAAAAGTTTAATTAAATTAATACGCGGAAAAGTCTGAACGGGTTTGCATGAAATTTTGCAAGCAGATAGCTTATGACCTAGGTTGGAAAATAGGCTACTTTTCTTAAGAGTTGCCACCTGTTAAAAAAGTTCCATTAAATTAACCCTCCGATGAGTGACAGTGCCGATGACGTTAGATTCGTGAGAAGGTCCTTAGGGACCTACAAAGAGTTGCTCGATGTTTCGACTGTACATGTGCAACTTCTTTGGTATTTATGTTGTCTTTTGATTAAATTAACGTCCTGCATATATATTAGGAATGAAATAATTTGAAGAACAAGTGAAAAAAAATCAAAACATGAAGACAAGTAACTTGTTATTTCTTCTAAAATTGTACAAGGTCCCAAGGGACCTTGTCACTAATCCCCGTACTATATATGTTGAAATCTCAAT
>NW_023486274.1:0-495 GCF_013731165.1 Rhagoletis pomonella | reverse complement strand
AACGATTCAGCTTAATTTATTCTTGGAATACATGTATAAATTCTTTTCAAAAATGCATTGAACAAAAAGATATAGGCACATGAAATACGAAAAGGTCCCTAGGGACCTTCTCACAAATCGAAGGGTTAATACGCGGAAACGACTGAATGGATTTGCATGAAATTTCGCAAGCAGATAGCTTATGACCTATAGTGGGAAATAGGCGAATATTTTGAAAGAGTTGCCACCTGTTAAAAAAGTTTAACTTAATTAATACGCGGAAACGACTAAACGGATTTGCATGAAATTTTGCACACAGATAGCTTATGACCTAGGTTAGAAAGTACGCTACTTTCTTAAGAGTTGCCACCTGTTAGAAATGTTTAATTTAATTAATACGCGGAAATGAGTGAACTGATTTGCCTGGAAGTTTTCACACAGATAGCTTATGAGCTAGGTTGAAAAACAGGCTACTTTTTTTAAGAGTTACCACCTGCTAAAAAAGTTTAATTAAAT
>NW_023486273.1:0-1345 GCF_013731165.1 Rhagoletis pomonella | reverse complement strand
GGCAAAACCAAAGTAGCGGTTTCGGGAATGCGCCACCTTCAGTTCATTTCACCATGAGTACAGGTAGCAGTTTAAAATGGGTAACTGGGTAAACTTAATAAAGAAAACATATTCTCTGGCTAAATTAATAAGCCAGCCCGGATAACATAAAATCCCAAGCTTGATAAACATTTGGTGTTATAAAAGTTTTATAAAGCTCTACTTGTATTTAGGAAAAATGCTGAAAAAAAATTATAAAATTGATTGACTGATTGATTGATTGATAAAAATAGAGAGGGAGTTATGGCTATGACAATAGAAACTAGAAAAAAGATACCTCGTGTTGAAAGCAAAAAGGATCTAAAACCAAAAAAAGAATATAAATACATTGTTAATCATAAAAAAATTTATGATTCGAAAAATAATTTTGAAATATTGTAAATTTTTTTTTTTTGGTTTTTTAAAGTTAAGGGTTTATTTACTTACAGTAACGAACAAAAGTATTGGCACAGTAAATTTTTCGCAATATAGGCAAAGTATTTTTTAGAAAAATTCCAAGTGTGCAGTTTAATAATCCATTAAATTTTAGTTTATGCAGGTTTGAAGTTGCTTGAAAATCTGAATATAAAATTGCAGATTAGTATGCTGATTTATTGAATTTTCCTGAGTTTTTCACAAAGTTTACACATTTGATTTTTATGTGTTTTAGTGTAGTATGAACTATGTTTTTATAAAAAATTATCGGAAATAAATTAAAAATTTTGCATATATGTAATGCGAAAATTTACTGTGCCAAAACTTTTGTTCGACACTGTACATATAAAAAAATACATACAGTAACTTCTCCCGTTACAATAGTAAAAAATATGTAATTTGCTTTGTAGTGCAATCTTGCGATTCTTTAAATAAAAAATAGATATCAGAAATTAATTTTTCGTATCAATAAACTCCCAAGCACAGGTTTGTATTAAAAAAAATATATCCGTAACACTTTATTAAATATTAATCTGCATATTTTATCAATTCGTCGGAATATGTTTTTATGTATGTTACCGCGTAACTTTGGACTACGTTATCCGTTTTCTATAATTCTTTTTGAAAGGAAAGGTGGTTCCTCAGAGCTAGTCTCGTACTAATTGAGTGTAGATCCGATAATTGGGACATGAAGAAAATAACGGCACTCTTAAATTTGTATATGAGAATTGAAGTCGGTTTTGTTTTTTTGCTTAAATTTTACTCCAGTGTCCACAGCTTCTATAAAAGAGTCGTATGCCATATTTTTTTGTTAGTTCAATTGTGGAACATTTGTATGAACTGCATAAGTGCATTGTTCGATGGGGTGATATCATTGCCAAACATTATAGTA
>NW_023486272.1:0-1345 GCF_013731165.1 Rhagoletis pomonella | reverse complement strand
TTTTTATAGATATTTAGTTTAATTTGAGCCTGAGTTTAAGTTCTATCTAATATTTTTTCTTTGCTAGGGCTTCTTAAATATTGCAAAGAACGCGATTTTTCGACACTTTGACTTCGTTTTTCTCAAAATCTGGAGTAGATATACACTGGAAATAAAATCTGCGTAAATATAACGAAAACCTGCGTACATCTTGCGAAAATTTTCGTCGCTTTGAGCCACGAAAGTTTTCGTTGATTGTACAAAACCGTTTTCGTACATACTACGAAAATATGACACATCAGATCTTAAGTACATTTTACGAACATATTCGTACCATTTATGAACGAATTTCGTACTATTTACTAAAAAATTTCGTACTATTTCTTGATTTTTTTACGAAGTTTTTGTAAAATGCACGAAAATAATTCGTATATTTAACGAAATTATATTCGTAAAATCTGCGCTTGTTTCGTAGAATGTGCGATTCATATATGTAATACTCCTATATTGGCAGTATACTGCAAAAATCGCGAATACTCCATGCAGAGTAGCACAAAACTACTCTAACATATTAACAATGGCATTGTTGTTATATTTTTTCATTTGTACACGCTTTTGCTCTTCACTTCTCAAATGCTTTTTCGAAATTAATAAAAACCAAGACAAAATTTAAAAATTACATGTTGCCTCTGACGGCATTCGAACCCGAACATGCTGGGTGCTAAGAACCAACAGCGAGCATCTCTACACGTTCAGCTACAGCCAGAAATGAGAATGTGCTTTCAAATGCTCAACTTCAATCACGTTTCGTTATAGGCCTTTCGCACGAGGCGATTTTTCAGGCAACAAAAGTTGAATGCGGAGTTGAATGAGAAGTTGAAAGTGAAAAAGTTGCCATCCCTATTCAGACGAGGCGATTTTCGATTCAACTCGAATTGTTGTTTACATTATTTAAAATGAGTTTAAATCGCCAAATTTTATTAATTGGCGTAAATTTGGTAAGCCAAGCGTTGGTATAAGTGCTTTTAGCGAAGCTGAAAGATAAAATAAGAGTAAAAAAAGTAAAAAAGAAAAAAAATATGTATACACAACAGTGTTGGCATTTTTTGGTACAATTGTACTTGTTTGATACAATTTCATTTACAATATACTTTCCTACTACGCAGTACTTTTTAATACAATTTTGTAATGAATACTAAAAATATATAGCTCTGAAAATTCACAGCAAGAAATTTTTTGTATTCTCTTTTGTTCGCCAGTTCGTATTTACCTTTGTAAGTTTTGAAAAATGGCTTGAACGAACCAGTATAATACAGCCTAGGCAAATTTTTAAAGAAACTTTTCGATACTAAGTTTTATTAAAACA
>NW_023486271.1:0-1345 GCF_013731165.1 Rhagoletis pomonella | reverse complement strand
ATCAGCTCCCTCTCTGCGCATTCAAAATCCACTCAACGAAATCGAATTGAAGACGTTTTGAAGTGCCGTTTGGCAGTTCTTCGTTGAGAGTTTTGAAACAGGTTTTGTTTAGCTTTTGAAAAGGAATATTTTTTGAATGAAGAGCGATTCCTTGTTTAGCTAAATATGTATGTCTTTATCCTTATTCTAGTTAACCTTATGCTAAAAAATGAGATATTGGAGACTGGGCGGAGCGTAATTTTTGGCTCAGGTAGCTCAGTGAGAACCTATTCATGCATCAGTCGAAGTTGAACGAAAAGGTAGTTGAAGGCAGAGATTTTAGCGGGTCTTCAGTATAAAAGGAAAATAAAAAACTAGTAAGCTTATGCCTTTTTTGGGCAAAAATAAGAGATCACATTTTCCTAATATGTTGCGAAAAGAAAAAAATGCGAAAACCTTTTAATTAAATTGTTTAAGCATTAATCAAAGGCAAATTCGAGACCTTAATGCGCCATGAACCTGAAAATTCCTTAAGAGTATCGAATAAAACACGAACAATTTCGAAACGACGCAAAAATCCTGAGCTTTTTTAAAGCCTCCCGCAAAAAACTATCGTAAAATAAATCCTTAGAGAACTAAAAAAAAAAAACACAGAAAAAGTGAAAACGTTCCAAAATATCCAAAAATATTCCGAAAACCCCCGAAAAGTCATTCGAAAAGTCGTTGGGAACGTTAGAAAAATCGCTTCAAATTTAAAAACAAAAAGAACCAGAAACGAAAAACCCCCGAAATTAAACAGGAAAAATCATAAATATTTAAATATTTTCATCATTTGCTAAAAAGTATCCAATAGAAAATTTTGAAAAAAACTGAAAAATCTCAAAACGTCCAAAATAACTCAAAAAAAGTCGAAATTTCATTCAAAAAATCCTTGAAAATTTAGAAAAAAACTGAAAATTTAAAAACAAAAAAGTCCGTAAATCTCACGCAAAAATCACGAAAATTCTTTAAAAAAAATCCGTAGAAATATGTATATATAAATATTAAAAAAAATCGAAATTTCGTTCGAAATATACTTGAAAATTTAGAAAAAACTGAAAATTTCAAAACAAAATAGTCCGTAAATCGCGAAAAGCACGAAATTTCTTTTAAAAAATCCGTAGAAATTTTCGAAAAACAAAAAAATTACCTGGAGAAAATCACAAAAATCACAAATCGTTTCAATATTTTCATAAATTCTTAAAATGCCCTTACAAAATTTTCAAAAGCCCCGGACAATTTCAAATCTCCAGAAATATTCAATAGAAAAACCAAATTTTGTTCACTAAGTCTCTAGAAAATCTAGAAAAAACATGAATTATTTCAA
>NW_023486270.1:0-1345 GCF_013731165.1 Rhagoletis pomonella | reverse complement strand
TTTTTTGCATGAAGTGGAAATCATATGTTGATTGGAGTTAAAAGAACTTGTAATGAGTAGCTAAGTTGAATTCGTTGGTGTGAAGCGTTTTACTGGTGCAACTGAGGGGACATGGGTATGGTGAACAAATGACCGAAATTGAACTGAACAGACGTTAAACAGACGAACGGACAAGGGTCAGGTATAAGGGACGCTGTAAGAATGAGAGGGGTCAACACAGCGGTCATGGCATCGCGTGCCGCGTACGTTGAAGAGGGTGGGTAGACTCCGCCTGACTGGACTGCCTTCCTTCATTTCATTATTTTCTGTTCTTTGTCTTCTATCCTTCTCGCCAAGACATGAATAAATTTTGCGTATGTGGTTGTAGGCAAGGTAGGTGGAAGCGACCCTTCCGACGACGAGCTATTATGGACTCGCTAGCATGCCTTAACACCGCTGCGCCTTGTCCTAAAAGCCAGCCACATATCAAGTAACTCAAACGATGTCGCATTGAACATTGCCAAGGCACATTGCTTCGAATGATTCCCCATCACACTTTTCCGTTCACGTTTTGATAAAGTTTCGTAAGCCATATTACAGCATTATTTAAAGCTTACGACTGCAGCGATGAGTTGCAGGAAAAGCTCGTTTGTTGGGCAGGAAACAGCGCTTAGAATAGAACTCTACAACAGCTTTTTAGCGACAGGGGATTTCGGGGAGGTCTGCTGTTTCATCTTCTTCAAGATAGTTTGGCGAATACTGCGGCAACGCGAAGCGAACAAAGAGAAAATGGCAGAACGTTCGAGGAATGACGAATAATATTCGACAGGGAGAAACGTCAAGTGGATGAATACTGCGAACAGCGAGAGAATGGGCGATAGACGACAGTATGTTCTAGAGTTGCCACGAGTGCAAGCGCAGGTATATAAGGCCGCTACCACAGTCAAGTTAGTTGCAACTTGGCAAGCTATAAGTTCAGTTGTGTTAGCAAGTTTTGTAAAGTGTTTTAATTGCCTTAACTAGTATTGTTATTAGTTTTTATTGCTTAAACACGTATTGTAAAGTGTTGCCATGAGTGCAAGCACAGGTATATAAGGCCGCTACCACAGCACTAGTCAAGTTAGTTGCAAGTTAGCAAGCTACCAGACAAGTCAGTTTGCGAATCAGCAAGCTATAGGTTCAGCTGTGTTAGCAAGTTTTGTAAAGTGTTTTAATTGCCTTAACAAGAATTATTATTAGTCGTTATTACATAAACAAGTATTGTAAAGTGTTTTTTGTGCAATAAAGTTAATTGTACTGTAATTTGGTCATCGTGAGCGTTTATTTAACAATCCAGCGATACGAACCGAAAGATTTTGGTAAATCC
>NW_023486269.1:0-1345 GCF_013731165.1 Rhagoletis pomonella | reverse complement strand
TACATTGCCGGAAGCCCCGATCACGAAGATCTGGAGGCAATAAACAATAATTTTAATAAACTCAATGGCAACAATAATAAACAAGTATTAATAAACGAAATTTTTAACGAAAAAATTAATAATATAAGTATGATAGTAAATAATCTGTTTAATAGTATAAGGAGAGACACTTACATAGAAAATGAAACAATCACCAATTTGCAAAATAGGATAAGATTAATAAAAGAAGAATTGATTAATATAAAGTACGCCATACAATGGGCAAAGAAAGATATTTTAAACACATTATTGTTAAATAAAAATGAAATTGAAATTGCTTTAGAAAAACTAGAGGATGATGAAATACCATTTAAGAGTGCCGAAGAAGCATTAGAAATATCGAATGTAAATGTAATAAGTCAAAATATGACAATTTTTTACTTGGTAAAAATACCACTAACTATTAAAGAAAATTTTCAAAAAATTATTATTAGACCAGTTGTTAAAGAAAATAAAACCATAATTAATGTCGAATTTGAAAAAATTTTAAAAGGTACAAAAGATACCTATGGAATTAAGAAATTGTGCGATAGCTATAAGAAAATTGAAATTTGTAAGCAAACCCATTTAATAAATATAAGTAATAGTAGTTGTATACCTAGAGTAATTAATAGTTTGAATTCATCTTGCACCATAACGAACGGCCAACACATCCAAGAAATTGAAGAGATAAAACCCGGTATATTACTACTTAATGGCTTCAAAGGCGAAATACATGCTGACGGAATGCAAAAAAAAATGTGTCAGGGACACACCTTATTAATTTTCATAACTCAACGTTACAGATAAATAATCAGTTCTACATTAATCACGATTTGATTCCGCTGCCTGCTATTCCAGCAGTCCTACAACCTGCACCAATTGAAAAAAATCGAATCGAATTACTTTCTCTGGAAGCTTTAAAAGAATTCCATATCGACAACATAAGAAGAATAAATATCCTCAAAACAGCAACAATATCCAATAGCTCACTTTCACTTGGAGCAGTTGCAACCACCATAATTGCCATTATAATTTTTTTGCAAATTTTGGAAAAAGCACCAGAACAAAATAATAATATCTCCGATTCCAGAAACTTACCAGATTCCTTTGGCAAATATAAACTCAAATAAAACCAAGGAGCCCCCTAATGATCAGAATACTTACATAAATTTCAACAACCTACCCTATTTTTAATAAACGCTCGAGGACGATCGTTTTTAAGAAGGGAAGTGTTAACATGGAACACGTTAACATTTGCTGATCGCCACTTTGAGTGGTCAGCAAAAGCACAATAATAAGAGCGGAAGTGCAGCTTGGGTTGCAC
>NW_023486268.1:0-1345 GCF_013731165.1 Rhagoletis pomonella | reverse complement strand
TTAATAGTGTCATCATCCAAACAATAAACATTTTAAGTTGAGTATGCAAATTTTTATGCATCTAACATTGCACGCCTAGAGCGCATTCAAAAGAAATGTGTACGATTCGCCAGACATTCTTTACTCTTTACTCTCCGCATGCGCTCTTACAATGCACGTTATTCGTTAATTGATTAAAATTCCCTTGAACACAGAGGAAGGGTGAACTCTTTTATTTTTATTGCAGATATCATTAGTGGCAAAATTAATTGCTCTGGGTTGTTAGAGCCTATTTCTTTTAATGTTCTTCTTAAATACCTAAGACATAATCTTACTAATCTTACTAATATTATAAATGTGAAAGTTTGTATGTTTGGATGTTTGGGAAATCATCACGCGGAAACGACTGAACGGATGTGCATGAAATTTGGTACGCAGATAGCTTATGGGCCCGATTGGTTAATAGGCTATTCTTTTAAAAGTTGCCACCTGTTAAAAAAGTTTAATTTATTTAATATGCGGGAACGACTGAAAGGATTTGCATGAAAGTTTGCGCACAGATAGCTTATGACCAGGGTAACCCAAAATATGCAAAAGCATATTCTTTATTGAACATTTTTTTAAATAGGGAGTAAAGTACATGTGTTTTTTATACCAAAAGAAGCCGTTTAAACCATATTTGTTTATGCATATTTTAACATATTTTAGAATAAATTAAATAAAAAATTTTGCATATTACAAGATAAGTGCATAAAATTTGCATAAATATGTGAAAAAAGTACACGAACAAATATTAAAAAAAGCAACTCTGCTCTCAAAAATGCTCGCTCACAATAGCAAGGGTAGAATTTATTAAGGTACAATTGTAGTTTATACAATATGAAGAGTGCGAGAAAGAGAAGACTATTTGCTGCTTTGGTTTTGGGAAAAACGTCAACCTGTGTTAAAAATACATAAGTAGTACGTTCCAGTAGCCGTCAGATTTACAGGATTTAGTCAAAAAGCAGACAGCAAAATTGGCCTTCTACGTGCAACAATACCCAGTTCTCAAGACAGATGGACAGGTGCTGTATTGTAAGGTGTGCAACAAATCTGTTGCGGCGGATAGAGTCTTCTTGATAAAACAGCACATGCAGGGCACAACGCATCAGGCGCAGGAGTCAAAGCAAGCAGCTAATGCCTCATCGCAACAATTTATTGGTGGAAATACACAAATTTCAAAGTACGAAGAATTCATAAGAGACACCTGCAAAGCATTCGTTGGCGCTGATATTCCAATACATAAAATAAGGAATACAACTCTCGTTTCTTATTTTGAGAAGTAACGGGTGATTTTTTAAGAGCTTGATACCTTTTTTTTTAAAAA
>NW_023486267.1:0-1345 GCF_013731165.1 Rhagoletis pomonella | reverse complement strand
AAATAGATATTAGAACACACTTTCCACCATACAGTTTCGATTATAAAAAGCGGGAAAATGTGATTTTGTATTTCGCAACTGTATGGTGGAAAGTGTGTTCTAATATTATTATTATTTGATACACAAAAAATGATCACGGCAGTACTTTTTGCTGATATATTATATACATATGTTCCATTTAGTTAAACAATATAAGAATATTGTAGTATGTACCACAAAAACGTATATTTTCTATAAAAAATCATAACTCAGAAAAAAAAAAATCTTCGCTATTAGAGATTTGGGTTTGAGTGTAGTTCAAAGTGTCTCTTTCCCGGTAAAAAAAGTTTGAGAGAAAAAAAAATTTACTTTTTGAGAAATTCAATTAAAAAAAAAATTGCACTTTTTGTTATTGTTAAATAAAAAATTTTAAATAATGAAAATCAATAATTATATCATTCTATCTTGAAGTAACTAGAATTACTGACAGTTGAGTAAAAACATTGTTGGAATCTATTAAATTTTGACAAAGTTATGGGCATTTAAAAAAAAGTTCTCACTGTCAATTCGAATAATCGATTTTTGCCTGAAAAACAAAATCGCGTTTAATTCGGCCGAAAAATTTTTCCGAGCCAAAAGAAAAAATACGTGTCTCATTATTTGGACCAACAAACAATGTATTTGAGTTTGGTCGAAATTAAAAATCATGCTCGTACCTGACCGGTTGTCTGGAAATGGAAAGCATCATTACTTTTCATATCAATTCAAGTCTATTACATGCGCCCATATATGTAATACCTCTATATTGGCAGTAAGCTGACTTACCAATGTGTAAGCAATCCGAAATCGAAGTGAGACAGTCTAGTACGGTTTTTGTGTATGTATTAGGGATGTTTCGAATGCCATATTTTTAACACTCGCGAATGCGAATATTAAGTCATCGGTTTTATTACTTAAAAATTTTGTAAATTATTAGAACATTGAACGAGTGCTTCACCTATACAGTGTTTTAATCTTGTGGGTGGGCTTTAGAAGTCAGCCGCACCTTGTGTTTTAAGAAAACCAGGTGGAATTAGCAAATGAAACTTGGTCAGGATGTTAAGGGAGGTATCCTCTAAAACATGTATGACTAAAAAATATAAACAATATCATTGTTTATAAGTTCTTTGTTGTTAAAATTTCTTAAGTCGTTCCACTTGGTTTCCTTAACAAGAAGTGCATTTGTCATATATTTTCATATATATAAATGTACATAACACTGTACTTAATACTTTACACACTTTTATTTTATTTTATCTTGTATATAAATCACTTTAATTCAACTTTTGTCGACTTGTAAATTACATTGAATGGCACCCATATTTAC
>NW_023486266.1:0-1346 GCF_013731165.1 Rhagoletis pomonella | reverse complement strand
TACCAAGGCCAACAACTGGGCCAAGTTTGGAGGAAATTAGTGCAGCGGTTACCAAGATATACACATGTAACCATAAGTGGGCGTGGCTACGCCCGTTTTCCAAAAATTTATAATGTTAATGTTTTCCGTCTGAAACTCATTGTAAATATCAATTTTGAGTGAATTATATTCAGTAGTTACTAGAATATCGCAGTTTTCGTATTTCTGAAATTTACCGTTATATGGGAGGTAGGCGTGGTTATTGTCCGATTTCGCCCATTTTCAATACCGTCCTACGCCCAAAAGAAGTTCACGTACCAAGTTTCGTTAAGATATCTCAATTTTTACTCGAGTTATCGCGCGCACGGACGGACGGACGGACGGACGGACGGACAGACAGTCACCGCTTAATCGATTTCTTTTTTCATCCTGATCATTTATGTATACATTTGTCTATATCTATCTCGATTCGTTTTGCCTGTTGCAAACAACAGTCATGTGAACTAAGTTATAATACCCTTGTGCACAAGTGCGCTCGGGTATAAAAATGCTTACACATGCATATTTTTAATTTTTTTGCAAAAAAAAACACATATGTACTAGAGCGCTGCATGAATTCATTCAAAATTCTAGCCAAACAGAGTACATTAGATTTGAATATTTTACTTCACATACAAAACACTCTGCGTTTCTAATTTTGTAAGTTATGAATACATATACATTTTGTTTTAAATTTTCCACCTTCAAATGGAAGAATGTGAATGAATGAATGGAAGACATTCAATCATTCAAACTCATTTCGGTAAAAGTTTTTTCTACAAACAAATTTGTTCGTATTGTAATATGTGCACAGAAACAATATTTTTGGATATTCATAAAAAAAATTGTTATTTATTTCAATTCAATTTATTTTCACTTTGTTTGAATATTGTAATGTCGACACATATATTACAACAGGTATTCACTCAAATTCAAAAAAATTTTAAGCCAAAACCATTCATTCGTTTTGTATATGAATAATTTATAAGTTGTTTTGGATGAATTCATGCAGCCCTCAAATATGTACCTAATGGATACTGAGTAAAAATCTATAACTATTAAAGTAAGGCGTTTACTCAGTGTTAGATGACTGCGTATAGTGCTACGGGTATATGAGCATGAGTGATTATTTTTAATTTTTTAGTAGGTATATGTATATTTCTTAAGCTTTCATTTAAACACGATTTTGCGAGGGAATCTTGTTCTTTATATACAACTGAAGATAATGCATTTTCTAAGATAGGTGTAACACCATTTTCTACCAAAAACACGTTTTTGTCGAAAAATGTATCTTTGTTCGTCATCGTCCACATTTCTGCGCCACATAT
>NW_023486265.1:0-1346 GCF_013731165.1 Rhagoletis pomonella | reverse complement strand
ATATATTTTAAAATTAGAAAACATTTTTTCTATTATTATTAGATCTTTTTAGTAAAAGCTTACCTTCGTTGTTTAATTTATATATGTTTATATAGTTTACTTAAAAACTTAGGCAAAAATGGACCTTATTCACAGCAAATTTCTTTGATAAATGAGAACTCATCTCAATAAAGAGATAAGTTTATATACTACATTTTCATTTCTCTAACAAGCATAAGAATTCAGAAATTAGCTGGCTTTCAAAACTTCAATCACATTTAATAAATCAATGGCAATTTAAAAAGAATTTAAAAATAGCCAAACAAAAAATTCTATGCTATACATATGTATATATTTAATTTCTCTGATAAGCCCCAAGTTGTGGTGTGATTTTTAATACACTAATATATTAGCCTATTCATCTTTTTATTAATATAAGAATAACCTTGATATTGATTTCATCATAATTGTTTGTCTAATAAGTATATTAATGCCAAGTGGACGGTAACGAGCCCACATAAATATATAAAAAAATGCTTAAATGCTAAAAAATGCTTGACTTACTGAAACAAGTTGTTAAGTCCACTTTTTATGAAAACTCATATTTTTAGTTTCATCGAAATAATGCATGCAAGAAACATTAGATATTTACTCGACTTTTTTGCACTTTGAGAAAATCTATGAAAATTTAGAACTTATGTGAATTAATAAACAGTTATTTATTGTATGAAAAATTATGACTTGTATGAGGTAATAAGACTGTTACATGAAAATTTAGAACTTATATGAGTTAATAAAATTAGTACTTATATGAAAATTGTATAAGTTGATAAATTTAATATAAACTGTATTTTAAATGGGGTTTTGTATAATTATTAGTTGTATGAAAAATTGTATCAGAGTCGAAAATGTATGGGGAAAAAAGATGAAATTTCTAGATATGAGAATTCACCAAAAATAGTGCATGTAAGAAACATTAGATATTTACTCGGCTTTTATATAATTTATATTGAAAGTGATCACTTATAAAAATAATAAACTATATATGCTATTCTATCAATCAGCTAACTGCTTAACAAAGCTGTTCTATTAAACAGATAACTGCTAAACAGGGCTGTTCTATTAAACAGCTAACTGCTAAACAGGGCTATTCTATTAAACAGCTAACTGCTAAACAGGGCTGTTCTATTAAACAGATAACGGTTAAACTAGATACTACAATCAAACTCAATATGAAAAGTGATGAAATTAAAGGATTTCTAGAAAGGAATTTTAACTATATATTACATCATCATAGAAACATTATACAAAATGGATGTATATTAACGGAACAGATGGAAAATGGGTCTTGGATAAAATCTATATAT
>NW_023486264.1:522-1346 GCF_013731165.1 Rhagoletis pomonella | reverse complement strand
ACTTTACTTTACATAAATTATTTGAAAAGCATGTGCCTAAACGCATGTATGTTCCTGAAGATCAAAAGAGTTATGGTTCACTAAAGAACTGAAAAATTTGAAAAACAGAAAGTCGCGTTATTTTAGATTACACAAAAAAGCCGGTTTACACTCATACTATGTAAAATACTCACTTTTGCGTCATAAGTTTTTTGAATTAAACAAAAAGTGTTATAAAGCTTACTTGTGTAAAATCAAACGGCGTATAATATATAACCCCAAATCATTTTATGACTTCGTAAACTCCAAGCGAAATGTACGTGGGTTTCCTTCCGCCATTAAGTATCGAAATACCGTCTCTAGTGATAATCAAACAATTTCTAACATGTTCGCTCAGTTAACATGTTAACTCACATGCTAACATTGACTATCCTTCTAAACTATGTCCAATGAAAATCCCAGTAATATCTCCCGATGATGTAGTAGTTTATCTGAAATCCTTAAAACAGTCTTTCAGTTATGGTCCTGACCAGATCCCTACTTGTATTCTTATAAATTGTTCTAATTATCTCTATGAGCCGTTAACAGCGATATTTAATTTATCTCTTAAAGAGGGCGTTTTTCCAACCATATTGAAGGAATCGTTCATAACCCCGTTACATAAAAGCGGTAACAGATCTTCAGTGGAGAACTACCGGGGAATAGCTAAGCTTTCTGCAATTCCTAAATTATTTGAAGCAATTATAACAAATCAGTTGACGCATTCTATCTCTTCCAGCATTTCATATAGTCAACATAGATTCTGCAAGGGCAAATCAACTTCTACAAATTTACTTGAATTAACA
>NW_023486264.1:0-422 GCF_013731165.1 Rhagoletis pomonella | reverse complement strand
CAAGGTAGCCACCTAGGCCCGGTTCTGTTCTTGCTTTTTATAAACGATGTTTCTACAGATATACAATTTTCCAAAATTTTAATGTATGCATATGATGTAAAGCTTTATAAATCGTACGTTTCAATTAAAGAAAGGTCTTTGCTACAATCAGACTTAACAGCATGGCTTACTGGTGTCAAGTAAATCTTATGCCTTTAAATCTTAACAAAAAATGTTGTATATCCAAATGTGTTGGATTAAGATTTAAAATAAAGAATCAAACATTTTGAAATAAAACAAATGATAAATCTTCATATAGAAAAATTCCAGGATTTTTCATTAATTTTTCAATATTTGGTGTAGAGAAGCACACCGGGGTACCGCTAGTATATAAATAAATTAGTATGCACACTAGTGCACTTTTGAAGAAATATTTTAATACT
>NW_023486263.1:0-1346 GCF_013731165.1 Rhagoletis pomonella | reverse complement strand
AAAAAAGATTTAAACAATTATAAACAAATTTTAATTAATACAAACGCTCATAAACGTTCTTATCAGCGATAGGCACAAACTAAAGATACATCAACAAATATAGAAGAATAATAAGGTCATTTAATTCAAAATCAAATCTGTTAGCAACAGGATATAGGTTATCGTTAAAAACGTTTCAAACAAATAAATCTAACTATATTTAGTATTAGTAGATAGATTACGTTTACTCATATCATCAGAGAGTGTTGGACATAATAATCATAAAAACGAAATAATTTCTATTGTTGAAGAACTGAAAGAAGCAAATATAATTAAATAAATTTAAAAAAAAATAGTGCTATAAATAAATTTGGGGAAAGTATATCGAGTACTCAAATATTAAATAACTCAAAATTAAGTACACTTATTAGTAAAGAGCTTGGTATTAGAGTGAATAATACAAATAAAAATTAAAATGTACATAAAAAAGAATTTTAAACTTAGGCGCACCTAGTGATGATACGGGTGCAGTTACAAAAGCACATATTGATGAAAAGTATAGTGAACTAATAAATGAAAATTGAAAAGAATAAAATCAATTATAATAGACAATTTAATGTTATTAAAAGCGATATAGAAAATGATAGATATTAATGATAGTTTATTCCAAAATTATATGTATAAACATATTGACAAAGATAAGGGAGACGTGAAGCGAATCAAACTCGAACAACTAACGACTAAACCCCAAGCAAAACAAAAACGGAAATATGAATGTAGATAAACGAAATATTATTAACTAGACGCCCTCGTATGCGCGAGGCTTCGCCACGCGTTGAATGTGTAGATATTAAGGTGTGGTTTACAACTAAACATGTTGCAACCCTACTAAAAAGAATAATATATAATTGCGCATCTGCAGGCCAAGCCCTTTCATTTGACACCCCATTTCTTGTTATCTAATGAACAGCCCACATTTTGTAATTTTTCGCACAGGTTGCAACCCGCTTCGAAAAATAGAACCTCCAACCAAGCCTTTTCATTTGACACCTCATTTTTTTTAAATTGAATGAACTGTGCAAATCTAAAGTCATTAACAAAAAATGTCCTCGCGTATGATACATACATAATTTGTAAATAGGTGGCAACCCACTTGAACAAAAAATAAAAACTTATTTCACATTCAGAGACCATATCCTTTCACTTGGTACCTCTGTTTTTAGTCCAAAAAACGGTGAAGATCTTATAATTTTTAAGAATGATTAAGAAGAAGATTTCCATGCTGACATTATTATCGGTGTTAATGCTGGTTTCCAAGTAAACGAAATTCTCTACTTTCTCGAAATTGTAACTGTCAACAGTGACGT
>NW_023486262.1:0-1346 GCF_013731165.1 Rhagoletis pomonella | reverse complement strand
ACGAAAGTATGTTAAAATACTAATGAATAAATGAAAAAAAAATATTTCAACCATATATGTAATACTCCTATATTGATAGTAAGCTAACATCTCAATGTGTAAGCATTCCGAAATCAAAGCGAGACAGTCTAGTACTGTTTTTGTCAATGTATTGTGTACTTGAGTGCCTGTTTTGTAAATAGTTGCGTTCCAGATGCTTCACGATTTGCAGGTTTTTACAGGAGAAAACAGCTGTTCCTGCAAATCGTGAATATCGTGAAGCATCTGGAACGCAACTAATGTGTCGTGTACCTGTTTATTTATAAACGTATGTGTCCCTTTTCACAATCACTCTTGCCAACAAGTGCTACTTTGGGCTGAGTAGGCGATTGAGAAGTAAAGTCCTCTCTCGTCGTACAAAGATCACACTCTATAAGTCACTCATCATGCCTGTGCTAGTGTATGGCGCGGAGGCATGGACAATGAAAGCATCTGATGAGGCGGCTCTTGGAGTTTTCGAGAGAAAGATTCTGCGAAAGATTTACGGACCTTTACGCGTTGGTGATGGCGAATATCGCAGACGATTTAACGATGAGCTGTGTGAGCTTTACAACGATATATTTAGACATAGTGCAGCGAATTAAAATTCAGCGGCTCCGTTGGCTTGGCCATGTCGTTCGAATGGACAGAAACGGTAACAGAGGAAGAGGAAGGCCTCCTCTGCGTTGGAAAGACCAGGTGGAGAAGGACTTGGCTTCACTTGGCATTTCTAATTGGCGTCAGTTAGCACAGAAGAGAAATGACTGGCGTGCTGTTTTGGACTCGGCCAAAATCGCTTAGGCGGTTACAGCGCCAATTAAGAAGAAGATGTGTTCCTTTTCTTTCGTACGTTTTTATTGATATATCTGTACTGTAGTGTTTTCGGACGGTACAAGTCTTACTGCCAATATAGGAGTATTACATATATGATTTCAACTTAAGTGCAGTGTTTTGTTTTTAAAATATTCTCTAATGATTTCATAGTTGTAATTTCTTTTAATTTTAAGATTTTTTACTTGCAAGTAACTTAATCATTTCTAGTAATTATTGAATTGGAATAAATAGGTAATATTCGCCCGGTAAGTCTAATTTGATTACATCAGCGGCCGAACACTCCTCCTCTTCCTCCTGCGTGTTGATAGCGCACACGATCTTCAAAAGTGACACAACTTAACATTTGGCATTTTTGAAATTATGCACTAAAACTGTACACAGAGCTTTAATTTACCTTTCAGCAAAAGCTGGAGTAAATTTTTGTTATAATTTGTTGAAAAAACCCAAGGTAAAGTCTTCCTTGTTCATATGATTAGCATGTGCTAAGAAATAGT
>NW_023486261.1:0-1346 GCF_013731165.1 Rhagoletis pomonella | reverse complement strand
AATGCTAAATATGAATGGTAAGTCCTAGCTACCTCAAACTTGCACTTTGTTATACTAAACTTGAATGGGCTAAAAAACTGCATACTTAACTTTTTTATAAAGAGTGTAAATTGCAATATTTGGATGGAAATTTGCGGATTTTTTCTTTAATTTTGCATAAGGTTTGGAACTCTGATATTTGGGGGTTTTTGGAGTAGAACTAACCATATTTTTATAACAAATTAGGGAAAAATAAAATATTTAAAAAATAGTTGCCGGTATTGTAAAAACTTCCCTGTACCTAAACTTTATTGACTGACTGTATATCTTATTTAAGTACGACAAAAACTTTCGAAGTACTTCATATACATATAAGCTTAAAAAGAACTGAATTTACTTAAAAATCAATATGCTTAAATTTAGACAAGTAAGACAAAGTGAACTAATATTTTTACTTTTAAGCAGAACGCACTTTTGTTTTTTACTTAATACTTAGGTTTAATACTACTACTACTACTAATGTGGTTTATAAATTTTTAATAAATGCGTACAAACATTTGTGATGGTATTGTCCTTCCTTGAACCGATCGTATTTAATATAAAAGAGAAATGTTTCGACAAGATTGATTAGAAATATAGATCTAAGGTGACGAATTTATAATAGGTTCGGAACTATAAAAAATGGATGCAGATCGAACTAGATCTCATCTGTCGAATTAGGAACTGGTTTGGAACTAAAGAAAAGGCGATGCAGAACGAACTAGATCTCATCTGTCGAATTTGAAACTGGTTCGGAACTATAGAAAAAGGGATGCAAAACGAACTAGATCTTATCTGTCGAATATAGAACTGGTTCGGAACTAGAGCCAAAGGGATACAACGGGGGACAATTGACACTTCCTAGGACATCGCAATGTTAAATTCGCCAGTCGCTAGCATGCAAAAGAGAATCAACGCGTACTAGTCATGGTTCCAAACACACTAGAACCGAACCAGTTCCGCACTAGTTCGTTTCCCTACAGGGATGGTATTAATTTAACAAAAACTTGCTAATAAAAGGTTAAAGAATACGCTTAGAAAAAGACCAATACAAGAATGAAAGTATGAATGAGTACGTACCGTACATATATAAAGAAAAGGATAAAGGCAAAGGTGAAAATAAAAACAAAACCAAAGATGCGTAAAGATAAAGGCAAAAATGAAGACCAAGTTAAATTTAAACACTTTACTTATATAAGGGCAAAGGTGAAAGGGTATTATGTAGATGAAGAAAATGATAAACATAAAATTAAGAACAAAGATAAATATAAAGAAAAAATTAAGATATGATAAAAGTAAAGACGAAGATAGAGGAAGAAAGATTAAAA
>NW_023486260.1:0-1346 GCF_013731165.1 Rhagoletis pomonella | reverse complement strand
TGAGCCATACAAATTTTGAATTTCATTTACAAGCAAATGTTTTTTTTTTTCGGCTTTTGCAAGTTATTAAGTTCTCTGCAAGAAGGTTTGTTTAAAAAAAAATACGTGGACATACATATATGGTATATGGTGAATAGAAATATCCCTTTTCCCTTACAGTAAAGCTTTTAGTGTGGGCAACAATGATATATTTCAAATAAGGCAGATCGGAATATGCGCTCTCTTGGAAGACAATACCTGTAATTATTGTACCATGGGTGAATACTTTTTGTGGCGAGTGTAGGTAGGAACACACATGCATATGCACTTCAGCTGTTTTCCTATCAGAAATCAACTTGCGGATGTAAATGACTCAAAATGAAAACAAAAGAGGATGTGGAAAACAAAAATTGAGCCACAACACATACACACAAACCCATATGTAAACATACAATGTATACACACGTGCATCGCACGAAAACTGCACAATTTTGCTGATGCATAACGATATTGGTTCATAAATTGACCTATGAAAGAAAGTAGCCAACCTTACCTCAAGCTTTTAATTTGGTTGTAAAATAGACTTTTAATGTTTACATGCTGTAGAGCATTTGCGTTACATTTTTGCGGTTGAATGTCATGTGCTGGAATTTTGAGCTTCGCACTTTTGCAAATTAAACCTGATTCGAGTTTGACGACGTATTACATCTTTTAGAGCTTAAAATAAGCGATATAATTTTTTTCCACGCAGCAACCACTTCCTCAATAATTTGGTTACATATTTATAAATATAAACGTAATTATTTAAATATAATTGGATCACAGGTACTTACAAACTCTTGATCATCCGACGCCATTTTGAACGAATGTAATTCTGACATGACTCCAATTCTCGCTTTGTCGTCCAAACAGGGTTGCTCACAAAAATATTCGAATATCTTTTACTACACACCGGTATTTAATAAATAACTATTAATCACACAATTATATGTTTCATCTTTTGAAAACCTTTTGTTACAGCTCTACAAAATAATTCGATCTTTAAACAAAACAAGAATAATTGCAACAAGAGTACCGAAGAATTCGTATATTGCTTGAAAACGCTCAACACGAATGACTAATGGAAAGGAAAATAAACAAAAACATTTAATTGTCTATCCATGACATTTCCATAGTGATGCCAGAGAACGTTAAATACTTAATTATTTAACGTTCTCTGCTCCATATTTGGCGAATCAAATAACGTTGCTTACGTCATTTACGTTATTTTCCCAATATTTTTTAATATTTTTAATAACTTGTTTTACCAAATAGTTCTTTCGTTAGTAAAATATATCATGTTTTCTGGGTGAGTAATTCGTTGGAAT
>NW_023486259.1:0-1346 GCF_013731165.1 Rhagoletis pomonella | reverse complement strand
ATAATGCTCGCGTGTACAATAAAACCAAAAACAAAAACTTTAAAAAGCGGCGGAAACAATTGCTGGCTGACCGAGCAATTGCTAATACTAATGTTAATGCATGTTTCAGTTACAGTTATTAGTGTGTATGTACATACTTAGTTTTATGGTTATATTGTCATTCACGTAATGTTTATCTTTTCCATTTTGAGCATCGCTAGACTGCTTGTTGCTCATTTGCCGACACTTTGTGGCTGACCAACAGCTACAAGCAGGGTTGCCGCGCGCAAATAAATTTTAACAAAATCGTTCAAAAAGTTTAACAAATCCCGTTAAAGTTAAGCAACTTAATTAACGGGTCTTAATAAAACGAAAATGCTTGAAGTTATTACTTGTTTCTTCCTGAGCTTGGTAAATCGGTTATAGAAATAGGAAGTAAGCAAGTAAGTAAATAAAGTCCATCTAATGCTGAGTTTTGTCGTCAAAAGTAAGGAATTTATAGTCTAAGTGCCAATTTCATATGAATATTTAAACGCCACTTAAGTTTAGCGATTTCATGGCAGAAGTACGCTCGGAGGTTTGAAAATGCGAGGGCCGCAGATCGGGAATTGCGTAGAGCAACATTTACTGGAACTTTGTATGGGATCTGGATGACAGTCTTCCTAAAATAAATTTGAAAAATGAATTTTTGAGGAATATTATCCTTTTTGATTATTTTTATGAAGAAATTTGGCAAAACGACGAAAAGTTTAACACTTTAACAGGCAGGAAAAACCTAATCATTTTGCTTAAATTTAAGCAAAACGGCAACGCTGGCTACAAGCATTAGTAAGAGCGTAATGGCAATTAAATGTACTGCTGAAATTTCGCAAAACATTGGCAATGCAAATGAAAATGGGCATAGAGGAATAGCAAAATTTTATTGTTGACTACAAAAGCACGCCTTCGGAACTGTGCTTGGCTACATTTAATATTAAATGTTTATATATAGTTTTATTTTAGTTATTTTGCAGATACAAGATACACAGAGCTAAAACAAAACAAGTAAGAAAGTCTAAGTTCGGGCGGAGCCGAACATTAAATACCCGGCGCAATTATTAAATATATGTTTTCCACCTTTCCGAAAGCTACCGCTACACGATAAGCCGGGGTGTATAAATTTTAAGTAAATTAGCGTCCTTAAATTTCGAAATATTGCAGTTTCAAGCATTTCTGAAATATACCGTTATATGAAAAGCAGTCGTAATTTTAGTCCGATTTCAATAATTTTCAACGCTTTGCTTTTATGTGGCAAGCACAATAACCATACCGAGTTTGGTTCAAATTGCTAGAACGGTTAGCGAGATACATATATGTGATCATAAGTG
>NW_023486258.1:599-1346 GCF_013731165.1 Rhagoletis pomonella | reverse complement strand
CAACCGATAAAATTAAGGATAGTTTATGTAAGTTGAATGAGCTAAAATAACATTAGTTGGAATGGGTTAAGTGGAGGGGAGTTTAGCTTAGTACTTGGCATAACATAACATAACCATAACATAAGAATAAATAACATAACATATGAAGCATAACACACCACAATATAACATCGCACACTCTTCAGTTGTATTTCCTTTTTATCCCTTTTTTCACCTCTATCTAAATCTTATTTATTTTGGTTCATTTTATGCCAAATGATGTTGCCTTTGATGCCACATCAAGTGATATCATATCATGTGGTGAAATTGGGTGTGGTGAGCTGCGGTGTGGTGGAATTGGGTGTAGGAGTTACGGTGTGGTGAATTTAGGTGTGGTGGATTCAGGTGTGGTGAGTTAAGTTATGGTGAGAAAGTTGAGGTGTGGTGAATTAAGGTGTGGTGAATTTTGGTGTGGTGAGTTGAGGTGAGTTAAGGTGTGGTGAGAAAGTTGAGGTGTGGTGAATTACGGTGTGGTGGATTTAGGTGTGGGGGTTAACGTGTGGTGAGTTGAGGTGTGGTGAATTAAGGTGTGGTGAAATTAGGTGTGTGGAGTTAAGGTGTGGTGAGTTGAGGTGTGGTGAGTTGAGGTGTGGTGAGTTAAGGTGTGGTGAGAGAGTTGAAGTGTGGTGAATTACGGTGTGGGGGTTAAGTTGTGGTGTGTTTCATCTTCATCTTCATCTTCATCTTCATCTTCATCTTCATCTTCAT
>NW_023486258.1:0-589 GCF_013731165.1 Rhagoletis pomonella | reverse complement strand
TCTTTTCCTTTATCCTGATCTAAATATGTCCATTCTTTTCTTCATTTACATATTCACCCCCACCATTGTTATTAGGTTAGGTATTTAAATTTTCCTTCCTCTTTGTCTTTATATCTCGGTTTCTTTACTTTTATTTTAATTTCTGTATTTATCACTTTCTTCTTCTCCATACTCAACTTTACCTTCTTCCTTGTTTGAGTCTAATCTATTCGTGTACATACATACATACATTTTATTCCTGAACTGCTGCTTAGCACGTTTCTTTAATTCGCTATCAATATTAAAGCATACATTTAGGGGGCATTTCCGCCCCAACCATGTACATGTGTGCATTGGTATTGGTGTGACTTTTGAATTGATTTTTTCGCTCTATTTTAAACTGATTTAAAATTTTAAAAATTGCCTGCACATCAGCATCAAAATACCTTTCTAATGATATATAACTGTTTATACCTTAGAAGTATAGTTTAGCCGTAAAAGGGGTGTAAAGGAAACATGATTGCCTATTTATATATACTAGTGTTCGCCCAGCGGTTGAAATTCAACCGATAAAATTAAGGATAGTTTATGTAAGTTGAATGAGCTAAAA
>NW_023486257.1:0-1347 GCF_013731165.1 Rhagoletis pomonella | reverse complement strand
CTTTTTAAATTAGCAAATGAAAATATGTGATATGAAAGAGATTACTACAGAAAGAGTATAATTTACTTAATATATATCGTCGTTTAAAGTACAAAATCGCGTGTCGTCATTCTGCAAAACGACGTAACTGACATTTGCTGCCGAAAATTGGATTTGCTCACACAAGCTCTTGGCTCAATCCTTATCCATTCATCCTGAAATATACTAGCCCGAAATGTGATTGCTTTATAAAAAAGAGAACCATTTTGAAATATAAGTGTTTTTACTCTCTAGAAAATAATTTATGCAACGTCACATACGCGTTTTTGCATTATCTTGATACGTGATTTTGCAATTTGTTGATACGCGGTTTTGTACTTTAAACGACGGTATGTATATTAAGATCTTGCGTAAAGCATCCTTTTTACCCTCTAGTAGGGCAATTTTTGTATGAGTTGAAAAATTCAGGAATGGGTGATTTTAGCACGAGAAATCCAAAAATGATGTCCATTTCCAGTAACTTTTTCCTACAGGGGAGAAAAACCAAGACCGTCTGGAGACGGGCTCGCCGATATACATTGACGTATTCTCAGCTTTCTCTTACACAATGTTGACCTACGAACCGGCAATCCCGTCTGCAGGCGGTCAAAAATGCAAACTGGGTTTTTATATGTCGGCAAGCCGGTCTGTGTTCGAAAGCAATTTTCTCCACTTCGAATGGTGACATAATTATAAAACTTATATCAAAATACTGTGCTTTTAACTACGAAACCCACTGAACTTTTTTGTATCAAAAGATGTTTCAAAAGAAAAAATTTCTTTAATTACGAAATTACTTAATAGCAAGAAATAATTAATTTTAACCCAGTCTTTCACAATCTGTGATTCAACTTCCGATTAAAATAAAACAGATTGATATAACAGATCAAAATTTACATCGTCATAAAGGTACGCTTTTTTTCAAAAGATCGTGCTTTTCGAATATAGAAAAAAATTATTATAGGTGCACTAAATACGTGTTTAGTTAACGACCGTCTGGAGGCGGTTCAGCCTACTAGAGGGTTAAGCTAATTAAAGCAATTGCGCTTATATCTATTTTGGTGAGATCTCTTCATATGTTCATTGCTTCGTTTACAAAAAATAAAATGCTTTAATTTCACGCTGAAGTAGCGATACTTTATACGTTTAGAAAACGTAATGCTTTCTAACATCTTTAATGAAAATCGATTTTTGAACGAAAAAAACTTTATAGGATATATAAAATTTTGGCCTATTTAAAAAAGTATCCACATTTATACTGACCGGAAAAACAAGTATCCCACAAAAATTCGTCTAAAAATGTATCCAATTGGATCTATTTAGATCCAA
>NW_023486256.1:0-1347 GCF_013731165.1 Rhagoletis pomonella | reverse complement strand
TGCCATTTATTTTTTTTGAGGTCCCGCCAGATTTATAAACGAAATAGCTAGAATCTCGCTAAATCCTTTGAATTCTCTAAACTCTTGTGAAAAAATAGTTTCTTTTATAATTTTGAAGTTCAATTTTATTTAAAAAAATTTAAACAAAAGCAAGAAAAACAAATTAATTTTTTAACAAAAACAAAATAGGAGCAGCGCTATATGCTGCAGCGTCAGGATTTTATGGCACGAAATAAACCCTTATTAGTAGCTTCGATTTCGATAAATCCAAAGGTTTAAAAATTGGTTATAAGAATACCGTCTTCGTTTTCGTGACTATTAAGCTTTTTCGGAGTTTATAAAACGTTGTCAATGAAAAACTTATTTGCATATTTAAGTCCATACCAGGAAAGCCAACGCGACTTGCGGGGGATTTCAGTTTGCGTGGGGAATGGACCGTTTTTGTGGGGAATTTCAGTTTACATGGGAACAACTGTTTTTTTTTTGTGAGGAATTAGGTGTAAATAATTTTTATTTTTTGCTTCACTAATTTCATAATGATTTAAAAAAAAAATTAGGTTGAAATGTCTCACCCGTCACCGTGGAATGAGCCATATGCAGCTTTGTAGCAATTCTTGTATAATAAAGTTTCGAATGACTAAAAATTACCATTGATTTTTTAAAATTTTCTTTGTAGCATTTGCTTTCATATAACGAATAAACACAATTTATTTTATGTGGAAGAAAACCGCAACACCTTAGGCAAAAAAAAAATCTAATACGACAATTTTCAGGTACTTGAAATTTCCACTAGAATTGGGCTACAAAACATTATACTCAAAATTATTCTAGAAAATCGAATTAAAAAGCTCGAAATTTTCATGAAAAAACGGATTTAAACGGGTTTTGTTATAGAATATTTTGTATATATTTTTATAAAAATAACTCAAATTAAATAACAAAAAAAAATAACAATTGTGAATGTATGTAAATAAAATATATAAAATTTTTATTCTTTATTTAATAACAAACTTAATAAAAGTTTGGTTTGGTTTATGAAAACATAGATGAATTATACATATTTAAACATAAAATAAATAGAAAAAATACTAGCAATATATCAAAATACATACATACGAGTTGGGTGGGCAAAATCGGGGAATTCTTAATAATGAGTTGGCTACCCTGGTCCATACCTTCACATATGTACAACAAAAAGTAAATAAAGTAAATAAAACATATCGTCGTTTAAAGTGAAAAACCGCGTATCAACAAAATGTCAAACCGCGTATGAGCAAAATGCAAAACCGCGTATGAGAAATTGTAGAAATTATTTTCTAGAGCATGTTTCAAAATGGTTCTTTTTTT
>NW_023486255.1:0-1347 GCF_013731165.1 Rhagoletis pomonella | reverse complement strand
TTTTATTGTTGAAATTCACAAACTAAACCTATTTAAATATAAAATATGTTGTTTTATTAGGAAATTCCTGCGAATAAACAACCAATTTATCAGCTGTTCATGAAACTTGCAAATTATTACTGGAAAAGCGTTCGCGTACTTTTTTGTAAATTTTTTCTATGAGAGCGAATTCTTAGAAATAAAGTTACTTGAATTTCGCAATATCGAAGTCAGTTCTGGCAATCTGGCAGTCAGTTCCCTTTCTGCGTTACCGTGAAGTGAAGTGCAAAGTCAAAAATTCACTTCACAATAACGCAGAACGAGAATTGACTATCTGGGCTGTCTTGGGCTATCGCGGGATTCCGCGGACTCGTGTGAAGCAGCGATATACTAAAAACAAACGAAAAGCAAACTAGGCTGTTAAAAACAGTAGAGCCAACTTTTACTACGTTCGAATTTTTGACAGATGTCTGTTTCTCGTTTTGTACACCTGTTTGTATTTTGAGGAAGATGTAATTTTATAAACACAATCAAAATGGAAATATACAAATTTTAAGTGAACTTCATTAAGTAAATGGAACACGTAAGACGATTGTACTGTATGAGCTTTACAACGATAGATATGGACATAGTGCAGCGAATTAAAGTACAGTGGCCATGTCGTTCGAATGAACACAGACGCTTCAGCTCTGAAAGTGTTAAAGTCGGAACCCGCTGGTGGTAGCAGAGTTAGAAGGAGGGCCCCACTGCGATGTAAAGACCAGGTGGGAAAAGACTTTGCTTCACTTGGCATTTCCAATTGGTACAGAAGACAAACAACTGGCATGCTTTGTTGAGCTCGGCCAAAATCGCTCAGGTGATTACAGCGCCAAATAAGAAGAAGAATTAGGTTTGTTCGTCGAAAGTTCAGCAAGAATTATCCATAACTAAAACAAGTAAGAAAGTCTAAGTTCGGGCGGAGCCGAACATTAAATACCCGGCGCAATTATTAAATATATGTTTTCCACCTTTCCGAAAGCTACCGCTACACGATAAGCCGGGGTGTATAAATTTTAAGTAAATTAGCGTCCTTAAATTTCGAAATATTGCAGTTTCAAGCATTTCCGAAATATACCGTTATATGAAAAGCGGTCGTAATTTTAGTCCGATTTCAATAATTTTCAACGCTTTGCTTTTATGTGGCAAGCACAATAACCATACCGAGTTTGGTTCAAATTGCTACAACGGTTAGCGAGATACATATATGTGATCATAAGTGGGCGGTGCCACGCCCATTTTCCAAAATTGTATCATAAGCGTATTTCTTGGTAAAAAAATTGTTGCAACCATCAATTTTGAATAAATTAGCTTTAATATTTACTGATTTAT
>NW_023486254.1:1063-1347 GCF_013731165.1 Rhagoletis pomonella | reverse complement strand
CAACTCAGCAGAAAAATTTATATTAGAAACATTCAATAAGACCAAAACTTTCTTAAAGTCGTACAAAGACGATATTATCTTAACAGACGCAGATAAGGGAAACAAAACAGTGGTAATGTACAAAGAGGACTACACAGAAAAGATGAACAAACTACTTGATGAAAAAAACACGTATAAAATAGTAAGAAACGATCCAACAAATGCGCTACAGAGGAAGAACAACACCCTGGTTGACGGATTGTACAAAAGCAAAATTATTGACTACAGAGGTAAACAACAACTCG
>NW_023486254.1:461-963 GCF_013731165.1 Rhagoletis pomonella | reverse complement strand
CGTGTTATGGTTTGTCCAAATATGTAGGTAAGATTCTCAGTAATCTCATCTCTGAGGAATACAATATAAAAAATGCGTTCAGATTAAAAGATAAACTGGATAAAGTAAAAGTAAGTGAGGAAGAATTGCTGGTGTCTTTTGATGTGGTATCGTTGTTTACCAACATTCCGATACCCTTAGCCATTAATACCATAATGTCAAAATGGAGCACAATAAAACAGTCGACGAACATCCCCAAAAACAAATTTCTAAATATCCTTAATTTCTGCCTGAAGGATAATAATTATTTCGCGTGCAACGAAAAATTCTACATTCAAACCTTTGGAATGCCAATGGGAAACCCTCTCTCACCCACTATTGCTGACATTATAATGAACGATTTACTGAACACAACTATGATAGAACTTAAAGAAATCTGTAAAATTGATATACAATTTATAGTAAAATATGTGGAGGACATTTTTGCCATAGTTAAACGAAAGGATGTGGACATTATATTGAA
>NW_023486254.1:0-361 GCF_013731165.1 Rhagoletis pomonella | reverse complement strand
CAACAATTTCATGACACAAATATAAAGAAAATATTCAACATTCTTAGTAGTAACAACTACCCGGAGCACATAATTCATAGCCTAGTTAAACAAATAATAACACAAATTAATGACAAACGCAATAACCCTACGATCACAACAACTAATAATGAGACAAAACGCTACTACAGTGTAACATACGTACCTAGACTCAGCGAAAAATTTGATCGCAAGAAATACACTAACAACCAAAATACAATACTAGCATACCGATCAAATCACACGTTGTCTTCTGTATTTACCAAAACAAAAACTCCAATAGAGCCGCACCAACAAAATAACGTAGTGTACGAAATAACATGCGAAGGAAGTGAAAACGAAA
>NW_023486253.1:0-1347 GCF_013731165.1 Rhagoletis pomonella | reverse complement strand
TAATAATGCGAGTTCTTCACGAAGCTTGGTTTGGATCTCTTTTTTTCGTGTCTCCACTAGTTTCTTCTCTTCGGCAGTCAGGCGAGCCCTCCACTTCATGACCGGTAATTTATAAGCTACATGCAGAATGCTCTCAAAAAATCTTATTCGAGCGTGCAGCAAAGACAGACCAAATTGCATGTTGTCCGTATTGCAGGGCCTTTCTTTTGTAAGGTCGTTGAAATTGGCAGATGTGGCGCCACATATATAACATCTCATGGTAGACTTGGTATGTGTTGCTGCGTTACATACCACCGTCCACCATGGTAAATCTATTTTATGTTTGACGGATATATCATCGATCCTGGTCTTTTTCAATTCTTTTATTTGATTTTCAACGTACTCGATCATTAGTCACGTCAGTGGTTTCTTTCACAAATCGTATGCGTATTGGTCTGCATTCGATGCATAATGTGCTCTGCTCCCGCTCGTTTGAATAAGCGTAATATGCACAAGATTATCAAGCAGCCACTCCTTTTCGATACCGTACATGTTGACCACTTTGGCGCGGTACCCTGCGTAAACTCAAAATGAAGACCCTTTTTGCCCATCATCGATGCATTCACTAAATTCGTTCGCCTTTACTCCCGTAAACTTCACCAGCACCAAGGAGGTTATAGGCTGTTTAAACAAGTATTTCAGTTATTACAGCAGACCAATGCACCTGGTATCATACCGCGGATCCTGCTTCACCTCTCTGGAGTTTAGCGCTTATCTGCTCAACCAAATCGTTTGCGGATTTCGCGGTCCTTATGTTATCCACTAAGTTCTGCCTCATGACCGGTATGTCATTAGAGATGTATAGAATTTCCAGCTAACCCAACTACCCTATGACGGTGTTGTAGAAGCGGCTCTGAATGGTTTCCCGGTTTTGCTAGGTGGGCCATACCTCCCTTATTCAATAGTACATACATACGATTAAGTTAATTAGGCCAAATATTTGTATAGAATAAGTGCATCTGTAGTAGAATAATAGTCTATTGCCCAAATATAATCGAGGCGATTATAACTGTCAGGTTGGCCGAAGCTGTAATCTACGAAAATACGTAACTAACATAAAACAAGTATGGCAGCGCTCTGCACTACGAGTGCAGAGATCAAGTAATCAGATGATCGCTTCTAAAATTATATGTCAGGGTTGCCGCCTACCGGAAAAGTAGAATAAGTTGTAGTACAAAAAAGCCATATGATCGCTACACTATAACCAAGCAGCGAGTTAGAGATAAGAGACAATGTACGAAAAGCAAGAACGTATAGAAATAGAGATACTGGAGAAGCGCACGGACGTGCCTCCAACCATAACTCGCG
>NW_023486252.1:0-1347 GCF_013731165.1 Rhagoletis pomonella | reverse complement strand
TCCAAGCCAATTTTCCTTTCAAACAAGCGTTTTCGTAATTTTTTCGAAAAACGTGTTTTTGGTACATTTCGAACCTATTTGTCAATATCTCATGCAAAAATTATCCAATCAACATAAGCGACCTACAATCCTCTTACAAAAATATATTCCTTTGCCGATTTCGATGAAAATTATTAGTGTTACAAGCGACCAAAATCGAAAAATTGAAATTTCAATCATTTTCTTTTTACAGTAAATGAAAATTTGATGAGAAATGTAGATGTTACGGAACACAATCTGCACAAAAAATATATACTTTTGCAAAGAGCCCATCAATACTTTTCGAACTGTTGGTCGTTTCATGAGAAAACACTTCTTTGAAATCATGAGTATTTTTTTCGTGTTCAACGACCCAAAGTTTGTTTAAAAAATTGTCATATTTCGTGTAAAGTAATATGTAATATGCCTTATTATAATTTGGTAAAAAATACTCATTACTAAAATATTAATACCAATGAAGCAAATGTGATTTATGTTTACAGTTTAAAATTGGATTAATAATTAAGAAGTATACACTCTTCGTTTTTGAATAGCGCATCCTTTTAATACTTAGTAGGTACAGTTTCCCTTTTGTTTGTTTAATATTCATTAACTTTTTATAAAAATATAGCATATTCTACGTCTACATCCCATTTTAAAAATTTTTTGAAAATTAAAAAAAAAATAAACATAGGGGCGAAATCAAGGCGAATTTATATAAGGTGGTGTTACTAGCTCAGCTGATTTTGTGTATGTGTTTCGCCGCACGGCTTCTGATATCAAATTGAAAAATTTTGTTTGCATTTCTACACACACTCTTACAGATTTTGACAGTTTATGCCGCCAAAGCAAAAACAAAATACATGTAAATTTTTGTTTTTGTACTCCTGCTATCCCCTTATATTAATTCGCCTTGGTTTGAGTTTTGATTTTAAATTTATATTAGGTGCGTTCGTTTAAAATCTCCAACAGAAACCAACAAACTGCCAAATTCCGGCGAAATGTCATCTGTTCACTCACAAGAGAGAAATATCCAAAATAGTACGCGAACAGAAAATTTGCAGAAACTTGCAAGTTAGACGAACAGCTGATATAATTTTTGTTTACATTCAAAAGTGTAAAATTTAAAACGTACGAAAACTCATTACAAAGTAGTATCCTGGCACAGTTTATTGATTAAACAAATAACTACTTACTTCTTACAAGTTTAATTAGTCGCATTTTGTAATTTTTAACTTCCAAACCATCAAATTCAATTTTGTGATTTGCGTAAATGCCAACCAGCTGTTTTTGATCAGCTGTTTTCCTGTTGGCAAATTGCTGTTGGCA
>NW_023486251.1:0-1347 GCF_013731165.1 Rhagoletis pomonella | reverse complement strand
CTGGATAATCCTATGGTCTGACAGTGAGGGCTCCGATGAGACCCCCCACTGGGTGACCAGAGGGCTAGCCAGTCTGTTGCTAAGCGTGATGTCTAGTACCTCCTCTCTAGCCCTCGTTACAAATGTCGGTGTTTGGCCAACATTGTGGATGCTTAGTTCCTCACTTAAGATGTACTCTAGGAGACACTCACCTCTGCGGTTCGTATCCGTGCTGCCCCACTCAACGTTGTGGGCATTCGCATCGCACCCTATGATGAGGTGGAGCCGTCTCTTTCTGCAGAATTCCACTAGCTGCTGTACCTCTTGCGGAGGGGCGTAGTTGCTGTCCCCCGGGAAATAAGCCGCGGCAAACACCACCTCTAGGCTTCTGCCACTTTACGAGAGCGTCGTCTGCACCACGACCAAGTCCTGTGTTAGAAACTCTGTAATGCAAAAGTAATCAATGTTCTTCTTAAGCACCACACAAGCTCTGGGCCTCTCGCAGGAGAGGTCCCAAATTACCTTGTTGTTGTTGTGGTTGAGGCCCCTAACCTGGCCTCTGTCCACGGCTCTTGGATCAGTAGAATGCCCAGGTCATCCGTGGCGAACCTGCTGGAGATGACCGCCGAAGCAGCCACCGCATGATGCAGGTTGACCTGGGCAACTGCCAAGTGACGCGTGGTCATAGTTGGGGCTCGTCGAGATCGGTGAGCTGTAATTCGCTCTCGCTTCTCCTATCGAGCTCAAGGCGCCTAAAGTCGATGCCTGATAGCAACTCCTGCGTGGATGGCACGTCTTCCGCTGGCTTGGTGGTGGTGGCTGGCTCGGACGTGCTTGCTGGAGTGGGTGTCTGGGTGAGGGGTAGCTGACTGAGGGGTGGCTGTGCGAAGGGTGCCTGTTCCGCCGGTAAGGTCGAGGTTGACTGGGTCGTCTGTGCAGCGGAGGAGTCGGCAGCCGCCTCGATTGGGGTCTCCTGCGACTCCGACTCCTTGCTACCTGTCGCCTTTTGTCGCCACGGCCTCACCGTGACGAAACTGAACCTATAATTTAGGTTGAAGCCAGCCCTCTTGATGCTGACGTAAGATTCCTCATCTATGCCCAGAAATAGTCTGAGCCCGTTCTCCTCTACGGAGCTGGACACTACCTTCCACGCAGAGATGTGGATGCCCTCATTCTGCGCTTTTAGTAGCCCCAACGCAAACTCCGCCGACTTGTCGGCGCTCCTTGGCAGGAACACCGTGATGTTATGCACTGGAGGGATGTCATCCCCCCTCTTCGTGCACATCTCGGGTCCCATCCAGCCCTCAAGTGCCGGTGCTTGCTTCACCAGCCAGGTTGCTGTTCTCTCGTCCCTGCAGTCTACCAGGA
>NW_023486250.1:0-1347 GCF_013731165.1 Rhagoletis pomonella | reverse complement strand
TTTTCAGTTTTCAAATATGAAAACTTTCAAAACAAAATTTCAGAAGGGTTCCTGTTTTTTTTTAAAGGGGTTGAGGAGTTCCATTACTTTGAGAAACTTTTTTAATTAACTATTACTTTAAATGTTTCCTAAACATATTTACAACGCAGTTCTGCAAGAGGGTACCATAACTTTTTTCAAATAACGTATATTTGGAACAACCAAAATTAATCGATATGGATACATACATTTATGTTCGTATGTACTACTTATGTATGTATATATACATAAAAATGCTCAGAATAAAAAGTCCATGTCCGTTTATTTGCGTACACGATAACTCTAGCAAAAGTTGAGATATCTCAACCAAATTCTGTACGAGGGTTTTTTATCTAGGGCAGCAGGGTATTGAAAATACAAAAGTCGAACAATAACCTGGTCCCTCTCATAAAATGGTAATTTCGAAAAATGCCAAAACTACAATATTTCCTTAATTACAGGAACCAAATTGCTAAAAAACTGCCATGTTTATTATTATAGTTTTGGAAAATGGACATGGGATATATTGCTAGCTTTAAACATCAATTTGCTAAAAACATACGTTTAGAACAGTGTGCAAGCTTCTACCACATGTGTGGTAGATCAACCACGTATTTTTTTTTTTAATTTGGGTGTCTACTACATCTACCACACAAGGCTTAAAATCTACCACATTTTTAGACAGAACATTTGTTTACAATTTTCCCATAACTCTAGAATTTCAACTCAATTGTAATTCGAAATATAAAAATTAATCAATAGATTTTTAAAAAGGTACATCATAAATTTTGCTTTAAATATATCTGTGCCTTAACTTTCTAATATTTCAAAAATACGCCTATTTATATTTGCTAAAGTATTATGCAATGGGAAAATAATTTGGTAGATTTTTTTGCATACAAATAAAATATTCTTTTCTTCATGATTATATTCTCTAACTAGAAAACTAATGTTATACTTGTTTTTGCTCCAATTGCGTGGAATCTGTACGATCCACTAGCAATTATATTTCCCGATTTAATTTTTGAGTTGTGCTTCTTTTGACGACGGTGTGCGATATGTATACCCAATAAAATATGAATTGGAAAATCTACCAAATTTTTTTTTTTCGATTCTACCACTAAAATAAAAAGGGGTTTGCACACAGATTTGTTAAATCTTTTTTTGAGAAAAGTTGATTATTTGCAACTTATTGTAAATGGTAGAAACCACCACAAACCCACAAATCAGGTTTTAGAATCTTTATTAAATGCTTGACCCAATAGCGAAGAAAAAAGTACGAAGAAACTTGTATTAAGAATTTTTATTAATAAATAATAAAATGTATAT
>NW_023486249.1:0-1347 GCF_013731165.1 Rhagoletis pomonella | reverse complement strand
GTAGTTCGTCTTTGTGCTCATTTACCATTCTCGTAAGTAATTCACGGAAATTTTCTTTGCCCCTTGGCATTTTATTTAACAAAGAAATCAAACAATTTTGCGAATAGCTGCGCGCGCAGATTCGACAAGTGCATGACTTTAGATATTTTGTATATGCGAAAGAGAGACGACTGTATGAATACCATATTGAAAAATTTGGCAGGATGTAAAGTGCTGCCAGATTTTTTATGTTAAAATTAACATATATGTATGTAAGGGGTGCATTTATATAAACTTAAAAAACACTAACAAAAGATTTTTAAATAATCTTTTAACAAAAAATATGCCGAAACTATGCTTGATAGTTAAAATATGCGCTATCACTTTAAATATGCTACTATACGCAAAACAAAACAGAAACCCTGCAACCATAAACAATGAAATGCAGGTCCAAACTACAGAAACAAAGAGAAAGAAAATAACTGATTTTTACCTACCTGCGAATCCATGCAACAATTAATCAAAAAAGAGGTGAGCAGCTAATTTCTACCTGGGGATGTACACACAGAACTGAAACTACTGGTTGAACGAAAGAATATAATCCGCTGAGACGTACCTAACTATGAACCAACGACGATTTAACACGGCTATAAATAGTGACAGACAAACAGAAACTATTCAGAACGAAAAATGACACTGAAGATGGCACAACGCCGAAACCGGTTTGTCTCCAAACCAAATTTGACAAGGGATGATGAAAAATCGTTCCACATTACATCACACTCCTACCCTGTCGGAAACACCAACAACGAAAATGAGATTGTTAAAGACTTTTTTGCTGTGGGATTTTTGTACTTTTTTCATATGAACATGAATTTAATTTGAAGTAAAATGCGCAAGACCGTTCGCAAAGAAATTTCAAAAAATCAACGCCAGATTTTATAAAATGCAGTCGTTATATAAAAAAATATTTAAAAATCATCGCGGTTTTTAGCCCCTTTGAACTTGCACTTTATTATACTAACATTTTTTGGACTATAAAACTACACACCCAAAAATGTCCTAACATTCAGATTCAAAAGTTCGAAATTTTTGTGAAAATTTGTTGAATTTATCTAAAGTTTGTATTAAGTTTGAAAAATTGATTTATAAGTTTTGGTTAAAGCATGAAAAATATTTTTTTAAACAATAACAAAAAAATGTTAACTTGAAAAACATTATATATATTTAAAAAATCAACATGTGAACACTTGAATGAGCCCCTGTATATAGAATTTATGGAATTTTTATAAGTGGTACTGAAAAAGGAATATATGTATAAGAAAATTCCAAGTCAACTTAACAAAAGCAAATAAAAATTTAGAAACC
>NW_023486248.1:0-1347 GCF_013731165.1 Rhagoletis pomonella | reverse complement strand
TAAAAGTTAAACATTCTAATAATAGAAATATTAACAAAAACCAACAATCACATGATCAAGTGAATTGCAGCGGAATAGCTGCACTTGATTGTAGTTGGCTTAGCAAAGTGAAATAGTGGAAATAAGCATCAAGAATTAACAAGGCAAACTTAGCACAGTGCGTAGACAACTGGTTGAGTCAGTTGATCGTCGGTACGAATCCTACTGAAAGAAGTCTGATGAGGAAATGTGGTGATTTCCGAAATAGCTATCACTTCTACCATTTTTTCAAATTATTGTTGCTTTTCCACAATAAGTTTTCACTAAAAAACGGCCTCAAGCTCATAAAAATTGTTGAATATAATTGTTATAAGGCCATAAAATAACAAAAACTAATAATAATAATAATATCCCAACGGTTTTTACCCTCCATTCCCGCCCATCCGCACGAGGGGCGCAGTCCGCATGACTTACGGAACCAGTATTTTCAATTTTTGCGCCGTGTCACGATAGGCAGGAGTTTGTTAAGTGTGGAGATCTAAAACTGTTCAGCTACAGAACTAAATTCATCAGCCGATTTTATGTCTTTATTTTAATGATTCATTTATTGAGAGAGGACAGTATCGATTTCTTAATGCTGAAAAGCGGATCTGATATATCAAACGTGCTGGAATGAGAGTTAAAATCCTGGCATAAGCAACGGAGTGGGTCGTGCGATTCAAAATTACTTTTACAAGCTTTCAGAAATAGGGGGCAAAAGTGTCTTGATACCCGGGAGGGCCGGGAGGGAACATTAAGGCTAACTTCGCCAAGAAGAAGCGAACTTGAAATTGAGCCTGTTAGTAATTTAACTATAAAAATTGTACCAAGCATTTGCCTGCGGCTGGAAAGTGTAGGAAGATTAATAAGTTTTAATCGGCTCGTATAGGGTGGAAGGTTATATTGAGAATCCCAACGGAAATTTCTTAAAGCCAAAAGTAGGAATTATTTTTGAATCGATTCTATCTTGTCTGAGTAAATTTGATACCTTGGATTCCAAACCAACGAACCGTATTCCAGAATTGGCCTAACTAATGTTGTAAACAGGGTTTTGGTGATATAAGGGTCAGAAAATTCTTTTGACCATCGTTTCACAAATGCAAGTACACCTTTAGCCTTGTTGACTGTCACATTAATATGAAGATTAAAAGTAAGCTTAGGATCCATTGTGATACCAAGGTCCACAAAATTGTATACCTGTGCCAGGTTATGGTTACCTACTGTATAAGAAGCGGGATGAACAGCTCTTCGCGAGAAGCTCATTACTTTACATTTCTTAAGATTTAGAGGCATAAGATTTACTTGACACCAGTAAGCCATGCTGTCTAA
>NW_023486247.1:0-1347 GCF_013731165.1 Rhagoletis pomonella | reverse complement strand
GCGTAAATTTCGACTACGAAGTTTATGCTTACGGGAGTATATATGTAACGGGTGATTTTTTAAGAGCTTGATAACTTTTTTTTAAAAAAAAACGCATAAAATTTGCAAAATCTCATCGGTTCTTTATTTGAAACGTTAGATTGGTCCATGACATTTACTTTTTGAAGATAATTTCATTTAAATGTTGACCGCGGCTGCGTCTTAGGTGGTCCATTCGGAAAGTCCAATTTTGGGCAACTTTTTCGAGCATTTCGGCCGGAATAGCCCGAATTTCTTCGGAAATGTTGTCTTCCAAAGCTGGAATAGTTGCTGGCTTATTTCTGTAGACTTTAGACTTGACGTAGCCCACAAAAAATAGTCTAAAGGCGTCAAATCGCATGATCTTGGTGGCCAACTTACCGGTCCATTTCTTGAGATGAATTGTTCTCCGAAGTTTTCCCTCAAAATGGCCATAGAATCGCGAGCTGTGTGGCATGTAGCGCCATCTTGTTGAAACCACATGTCAACCAAGTTCAGTTCTTCCATTTTTGGCAACAAAAAGTTTGTTAGCATCGAACGATAGCGATCGCCATTCACCGTAACGTTGCGTCCAACAGCATCTTTGAAAAAAATACGGTCCAATGATTCCACCAGCGTACAAACCACACCAAACAGTGCATTTTTCGGGATGCATGGGCAGTTCTTGAACGGCTTCTGGTTGCTCTTCACTCCAAATGCGGCAATTTTGCTTATTTACGAAGCCATTCAACCAGAAATGAGCCTCATCGCTGAACAAAATTTGTCGATAAAAAAGCGGATTTTCTGCCAACTTTTCTAGGGCCCATTCACTGAAAATTCGACGTTGTGGCAGATCGTTCGGCTTCAGTTCTTGCACGAGCTGTATTTTATACGGTTTTACACCAAGATCTTTGCGTAAAATCTTCCATGTGGTCGAATAACACAAACCCAATTGCTGCGAACGGCGACGAATCGACATTTCACGGTCTTCAGCAACACTCTCAGAAACAGACGCAATATTCTCTTCTGTACGCATTCGTGTGGTTGGTTTAATGTCCAATAAAGTAAACTGAGTGCGAAACTTGGTCACAATCGCATTAATTGTTTGCTCACTTGGTCGATTATGTAGACCATAAATCGGACGTAAAGCGCGAAACACATTTCGAACCGAACACTGATTTTGGTAATAAAATTCAATGATTTGCAAGCGTTGCTCGTTAGTAAGTCTATTCATGATGAAATTTCAAAGCATACTGAGCATCTTTCTCTTTGACACCATGTCTGAAATCCCACGTGATCTGTCAAATACTAATGCATGAAAATCCTAACCTCAAAAAAATCACCCGTTAG
>NW_023486246.1:0-1347 GCF_013731165.1 Rhagoletis pomonella | reverse complement strand
GCATCTTTCTCTTTGACACCATGTCTGAAATCCCACGTGATCTGTCAAATACTAATGCATGAAAATCCTAACCTCAAAAAAATCACCCGTTATTTGCTCAATAACCAAAAAGCAACAGCAATGGCAAACGGTTTGCATTTTCTCTGCTTTCTGCAAAACAATAAAGGCAAAAGATAAATAAACTCAGTGGACTTTTTTTGTTGGCATTGATAGCTTTTATTTGCTGCTTCCTTTGAAACACTTTCCCGGTTTTTTCTCTTTTCCTGATTTTGTACTTTATTTTATTTATTCAGTCAACGAGTTGTGAAATTGTCGAATTGTGAAAAATAAATGAAATTGAAAATTGAAAAATTTACGAATGCGCAATAAGGAATAGAATTTTTTTAGTGAATGTCCTTGTAGACTCTCTGTAGTTAAACTATTGGTAAAGAAGAACATATTTGGGGTTTTATTCTTACACAAGTGGTATGCTTAATATACGAATTTTAAGGTTTTCAAACAAATTTTTTAGGGCTGAGCGATTAATTGGTTATTCAAAATTTTAATTAATCTTAAAGTAAATAACTCAATTTTTCGACTAATTGGAAATTTTGTTTACTCAAAAGTTCAGTTACTCGAGTAATCAAGATTTTTGATTACACAGCCACACAAAAAAAAATTTGTGTTCTGACCCAAAGGTCTCACTATGTGTACTTTATGTTTTTGGGGTCGCTGAATCCGAAACCGAGGTCCATTTAACCCCATCAGCTCAGGGTTTTGATATAACCCCAGAAAACCAATATGGCGGACACCTTTTGGAAAAATTCATCGGATTCGCTTGAAACTCGTTACTCGGGGGTTTTCGGGGTCGCTAATTACGAATATGATATTATTTTTTTTAAATTCAAAATGGCGGATCCAATATGGCGGACACATTTTTGTAAAATTCATCGGATTCGCTTGAAAATCGTTACTCAGGGGTTTTGGGAGTCACCGATTACGAATTTGATCTGATTTTAATAGAGTTAAATAGACCTCGAATTCGAGTTCAGCGAACCCTAAAACCCCTGAGTAACGATTTTCAAGCGAATCCGACGAATTTTACAAAAAGTGTCCGCCATATTGGATCCGCCATTTTGAATTTTGAAAAAATAATATCATATTCGTAATTAGCGACCCAGAAAACCCCCGAGTAACGAGTTTCAAGCGAATCCGATGAATTTTTCCAAAAGGTGTCCGCCATATTGGTTTTCTGGGGTTATATCAAAACCCTGAACTGATGGGGTTAAATGGACCTCGGATTCAGCGACCCCAAAAACATAAAGTACACATAGTGAGACCTTTGGGTCAGAACACAAATTTTTTTTT